>NW_007729418.1:185702-228030 GCF_000696425.1 Galeopterus variegatus | reverse complement strand
GGGGCGGCCCCAACAACCTATAAACTTAAAAAAAAAAAAAAAAACATTAAGGCAAGAAAGAACTAGTGAACGATTCTGGATTGAATGAGACTGAAAAAGCATGACAACTATGAGCAACACATGATCATGGTTTGGCTCCTCTTGCTATAAAGAACATAATTAAGCAGCTGGTAAAATCTGACTGTGGATTTTAGGTGAATGGTATTTAGGAGTTCTTTGTGGTATCCTTGCAACTTTTTAAAGTATTAAATTATTTCAAAATACATAAAAATAACAACTTTTCTTCAAAAACTTTTATTTACTATAAAGACAAAACACCAAAATAGGTACAAATACTATAAAATTGGTTCAATGGGGTAAAAATTTTAATTAAAATATCTCCATATATTTAAAATAACAAAGGATACATTTAAGCCAAATTTTCTTAACCCAGAGATTTTTTTTTTTTGTAACATTTGCTTAAACAGTAAGGTGCTAATAGAAGTTAGCCCTTAAGCCCTGGAAGTCTTAGGAATCATAGTCACACAGCAAATATAATTTCATTGTGAAAGTGAACTTTGGTAGAAGAAAAATCTATAGGACACCTGAGGTAGTAGAAACTGGAATAAACAGCAGTAGACGTTATTTACAACTTGAGTACCAAATAACATTAAGAACACAAAAATAATTACACAATACAATTTTCAGTCCAGCTTTGATCCAAAGAAAATAAGAATATTACATCACATTTGCATTGAAAACAAAACAAAACAAAACAAAAAACAAAACACCACAATTACCAGCAAGCTGAGGGAACTGCAAACAAACTCAAACACAATGGATTTTGACATCTGGAGACAGTTTGAGTTTGAAATGTGGTGGGCATGGTGATCTACAAAGTAATACTGATTAGCTGAGGTTCCTCAGTTTATACAGTTTACATTTCTGTCAGACACAGTATTAATCTGACCAATGATCTTCCAGTACATAAAATGGCAAGAGTGCATCCTTTAAAGCTTGCACATGAGAGACTTGGAAACAATCTTATTAGAATTGTGAAAATTCTAAGTAGTCAAATAAAAAAAAAAACAAAAAACAAAACAAAAGAAAGTCAAGTACAACATTTAGAGCTACCAAACTTCACATTTCTGTACTATTTTTAACTCTTCAAATATTGCCAATCTTCCAAAACAAAGGAATGTAAAATTTCACTAAGAAACACATTCACATAAAAAAAACTGCCTTTTAAAAATGATAAGCAATATATATCCCTGTAAACTTATCTTGTAACTTATTTTACTTCCAATTTGTGTTGTACATTTTAAATGTACTCTATATAGCTTATTTAGTTTATCCTGAGTCTTTGAGAATAACCAATTCTATTTCACACTGGCTTCTGAAGAGTTAAAACTTAACATCTCAAAGTTGTATTTAATAGTTATTCAGTACTTGATTTAAAAGACTCACTAAAAAAGGATAAAAGAGCTGCCATTTTCCTTCAGTATTCCATGCATCTGAATTCAAATCCAGACTAAAACTATTAGATAACTGTGTAAAACCCAAGGAATTAGTGTGTAAATGAAATTCAATTTCACCTTTATATCCGAACATGTTTTCCATGTTGAAGTCAAATTTATTGTTTAAAAACAACATTACTGATTGGTAGTTGAGTAATTAAGTTAAATTAAGTTAATTTTTCTTTAATTATCTATCAGCCAGCCTACCTTAAAGAGATGATGCATGGTAGAAGGAAAATAGCAGTTATGTGTTATCAGTGGTGATGATGAATGATGAATTGTTACATATAAAGTAAGACTTAAATGGTGTGAAGTTTCCTACAGTTTGACTAAAGAAACCAAAACATTTTAAAAAGTCAAATTTCAAGGTACTCTTGATCTTGGTTGTGAGATGCATCACAGAGCACAGCTGAATTTCGGTTAATTTGTGTTTAACTTGCACAATAAGAGCAGTGACTGACTCAATGTAGGTGGTACTTTATTATATTCCACTTTAAAAAACAAATCTGTATTTAAAAAACTCTTGCAATAGCAAGGTATGTAACAAACTCAAGTTGACACCTAATTCTATTTTTTTTTGTCTGGTTTGAAAAGATCACCTTTCCCTGAATATTCAACAAAAATGAAGGTGAAATGAAAATACAGAACCATAATTTCTAAAAACGAAATGAATGGGCCAACAGTAAAATGCACAATGAACCACAATTGCCCAGGCATTTAAAAAAATAAAGGTCAATTGTGGGTCATAAAGAAGTTACCAACTTTTAAAAATATATGAATTTACTGCTACTCATAGCATACTTTGACCTAAAAGAGGCAGATACTGATTTTAACAGCCAGTGACAAAAAAAAAAAAAAAAAAAAAAAAAAAAAAAAAAATCAAACGGAATTGCAGAACCTCCTGCTTGTGATCACTATATGAAATGGAGGAATAATTGAAACATTAAAATACATCCTGAGCCCCTCAGCTGCTAATATTGCTGAAAAAGTGCTCCAAAAAAATAAAATTATGCATCTGTTATTAGTCATGCAAACTTCATTGCTCTCCTGTTCACCTAGGGCCAGTTCTTTGAAAGGCACGGTTTACAGTTTCTGCACAAATTGTGGACCTTTGCATACTATGCTTAGGTACAGATCATGATTTGTCAATCACATACTTAGGTAAGGGTTCCCCACTGGCCTCATTCATAGCTGTTCAGTGGCATGAAGACCAGCAGATTATCAACGTGGTTCCCCACAAAAGTTTTTTTTTTTCTTATTGAGCATCCTGTCTCTATTATAGTTTATTTGTATAATTGGCTACCATGTAGTACGGAAGACTGGATGCTTCAGTAGCTCTCTTGATGGAGGTCTGTCCTGAGGTTGAAGTTCTAAACAACGAAGAGCCACGTCTCGTAAACCGGGAGACAGATGTGAAGGGATTGATGGAGCAGTAGTTGCACTAGCAATCTGTAGGAGAAAAAGCCAGAGTGTTGACGCTTTCCACAATTGGAACTTTTGTTACAGAAGTATATGTACATATATTTCATAACCTCTAAACATGCATCGAGAACACAGAGGAACTGAAACACAAGAGGAATTCAAACTGAAAATGCTATAGAACAATTCTCTTTAAAGTCTTCCTATAAAGCAGAATGCAATGAAATCTGTTAAAATATGGACTGTGCCAATTTGAAGCTCATTTCCATGTGTTACCAAATTTGGTTTCACCAAAACTCTTAAAATAATATCAAACTTTCAAATTGATACTAGCCATGAGCATTTATTGAGCAACTTCTGTACAAGACTCTGTGGAAGGAACGACAATGAATCAGACATGAATAGACCTCAAGGAGACTCAGAGATTTAAAAAGGAGGTAAGATAGGAACACAAATAACTGTGAGACCGACAAAGAAAGAGTCAGACACAATTACACACTGAAGTGCTATGAGTCTGGGTAAGGAGCAAACGGGCTGTGCGAAGGAATGCCCAAGCAGGAGGAGTGCTGCATGTGGGCCTCAATGAGACTCAGAATTTGAACCACATAGAGAAGGGACATGGAAGGGATGGAAGAACAGAGAATACAGCGATAATACCAAACAGGCATCGTTAGAGAGGTGACTGAGGAAGTTACACAAGTGTGGGGAGGACCAGAGGAGGTTATGGCAGGTGAGAGGTGACTGTGTGGGCTAAGTGCTTGACCAAGGCCCAGAGGTGATTTTGTTCATCTTCATCATAATCCAATGAAGTAGGTGTTATTACTGCACCCATTTTACAAATGAGAAACCAGAGAGGGTAGACACAAAAAGTAATTTTCCTACGGTCCCATGGCCATTAAGGGGTAGAGCCAGTGTTTGAAACCAGGACCATATGTCTCTAAAGCCCATCCTTTTAACCATCACATGTCTACTCAAAAGCTAAAAGTCTCAACCTTACACTATCCTATAGTGGAAATGGAGAGAATGGATTTGAGAATTACAAAAAGGTAGAACAGAATTTGGCAAACGACTTGGGTGTGAATTTTTTAAATACAGAAAACATTAGATTTTTTTTTTTAATTTCTAAATTTAAAAAGAAAAAAATAGCTCAGCTGGTTAGAGCACGGTGTTGTAACCCAAGGTCAAAGGTTCAGATCCCCATACCAGCCAGCTGCCAAAAAAAAAAGTGAAAAATTTTTGAATTGTGTAAAACACATGAAGAGCTTCAAGTTTTCAAAGTGATAGATGTTTACACACACACACACACACACACACACACACACACACACACACACACACACACACATCCCTTAGAAGCAACAATGCGGTATTTGCTACTTCAACAACTGAAGCGACTTTACAGAGCATAGATACCTTGTATAATCAGAATTGACTATACATGCCACTAACACTGAAAACGCCATATAAATTCCTGAATATACATATATACATATATATTTCAAGGAAGATATCCTTCTAGTTAGATTGATAGTTAGGGAGAACCTGTGAGAATTTGCCTCCTGCCAATTTTAGCAGAAGTAATTTTTATCTCATGATTACCTTAAATATCAAAGCGAGATGATTAGAGTGTTTTTCTGCATTCCATGGTGGTTTCGCACAAGCCATTTCTATAATAGCACAGCCAACACTCCATACATCACAGCTCCTACCATACTGCTGACCTCTTAATACCTAAAATAAAGCAGAGTTCATTTGGAAATATAGACTCACTTAAAAAAGAGAAAGCCATTTTGTAGTTATGAATTCTAGTTTTTTTTACTTAAGAGCAAAACAATGGTACAAAGAGCAATTATATGGACTACCTGATATCTCATTTATTTTATTAGCAAGTTTAATCTTCCATGTGGCACAAAAATATTTTGAATTGTGAGGTTCTGAATAAGAGCCACATAACAAAATTTCAAAGCAGCCCCACTGCTCTTAGTAAACCATGGGGCAAGAGGACAACAAATAATCACTACATATGAACATGAAGAGCTATGAACACATCAGAAGAGGCTGAGTGCAGAAGAGCAATGCTTCAACTTCTTCCACTACTGGTAAGTCCTGCTCCTGTGTGCTCATCTCCCTTCAGAATAGAGGTAATAATTTTTTAAAAATTCCTATTATGTGCACTTTGGGTTTACCACAAAACTACTATCAATTATCCAACAATTCTTTGTTAGATATAGCCTTTAAGCCAATATATTAAAACCTACCTTTTCAAATTTTGTCAAGACAAAGATGGGAATAAGAGTCTGATATGAAGGATATTAGTAAAATCTTATTTTGGGGGCCATGAACTTATAATTGGTAAGCACATACTGGATACTTTGGTGTAATGCAGTCACGCAGAACTCCAAATATTTTCTTTCATCACACTCAAAGCTGTTTCTCACCTCGGGTGCCATAAACGCAATTGTTCCCAATAACTGTCCCTGAAACTCTCCTGCACCAGTTCCTTTGGATGCCAACCTGGCTGCAGCTCCAAAATCCGCAATTCTCAGTCTTTGACCTGTGCTGTCAATTAGCAAATTGGCACCTGTCAACAAACACAGCAAATGACTTTATATATTAAAAACAAAAGTAAGGACAGAAAAACCAGTAAAATACTAATAATGAAATGGGACAATGACAAAAGAAAGAAGTGAACTGAATGTCAGAAGTTCAGAGAAAGCTACTCTCTTCTCCTGTCACTTCATATAATTGCTAAAGGCACACAAGTCTGTCTACTGTAAACAGAATCTAAAGCCTCAAGGAAAGTCTGAAAAATAAAGTATTAAGGCATAAAGGAGATAAAGGTAGAAATTAAGTGAAACTCTAAAAAAATAAGTGTTGAAAACCTTTAATATAATGATTTCCAACAAAATCTTTATCTAAAATTCAAATTTTAGTTTAATTTACATTTTAAGACAGTTTTGTTGAAACATACTAACCAATTCAAGATCAATACTAGATCAATTCAAACTATATACTGTAATTTCATCACAGCTTAATAAAAAAATTGTTATAAAATTTCAATACATTATGTCAAATGCTAGCTAAAGAGATTCATGACAGAAAAACAACACTACTCTTAATAAAAATAAACTGAACTGCAAAAGATTTGAAAGAATTTTTCTTTAAAGAAGTTTTATGATATCCCAATTATTCTAAATAAAACCAGGAACAAGAACTTTTTGGGAGTCAGTACCTTATGAGGCCAATCAGGAGACCTGGAATCTATATGTTCTGCCATCAACTAGCAGTAAAACTAGAAAAGTCACAGCCTCTCTTGTTAAATATACTTTTGTATAAAACGAGGAAGGCTCCTTTCAGTTCTAATATTCTAGTGATTTGAGTTACTCAGGAGAAACAATCCCACAGTTAGAAACTTAGGTTAGAAATTATCAACAAAGATCCAAGTTTTAAAATTACATTTATTTAATTCCTACCTTTGACATCTCTGTGAATGATCTGATTTTCATGGAGATATGAAAGGCCACGGAGTAATTGTTCAGTGTAGTTAATAACTACTGATTCCTTAAAGGCTCCATATTTACTCAGCAAATGAGCCACAGATCCTCCTATAAGACAAATACAAAATAGTAATAAGTATCATAAACTTAAGCCAGAATTAAAATTGCTCATTATACTTCGTTTATTAACCTTCTGTTTATTAAACTACATGAACTCACATTCACATTTGAAATGTTAAATTTACACCCTGTATCAGAAGTGGAACTGATTTAAAAACTAACACATTCCTGCATCATCTCAAAAATCTATCAATTAGGAGATATTTTCACAGAACCCTCATGGAATTAGTTTACCGGAGGACCAACATTTCAGAAAGCTTTAAAATAATTTTGGATGGAAATATTTCCAAAATGTACAATTTACTTCTCTGTCTTCTTGGCCAAAATATACAAAATGCTTTTATTAATGACTTCAGGAAACAACGCTAACATGTTATTTAGCAGAAGGTAAAGAGAGTGGGAGAGGGAGACAGAAGTCCCAGAGTTAGGGTCGTATCTTATGGTTTACTAGCTCTGACCTGCGACAAGTCCCAAACTCAGTGGGCCTCATTTATGTGTTTAAAACAACCTATCTACTCTGTCCATCCTTATGAAGACCAACAACAGATAATGTACTTAAAAAGAGATTGGTACATAAAGATGCACTCTTAAAACACACACAAATTTAAGATGTTAAACCAAATAATCTATTCATCGTGTCTCATGTCATTTATTTTATTGTATACACTGTATAACATGAAAGTCTCTCTGTTTGAGTATATGGGAAGGTTCACCTTTGCGCTTCATGGCTAGTATATCCGTAACAAGTTTTTCAAGTTCATATTTTAATTTTGTTCTTATATTGTTATGTTAAAACTCCTCCTAAATCTGTCCAGTTAATGATGGCCAACTGGAAAAATATGGATCTCATACATAAAATTATTATTCTTCTAAAACATCACTACACAATCATTTAAAAACACACTGGAAAAATTTAAAAGGTAGAGGTGATACATATTTTATTTATATCTAAATGAAAAGATAAAGTATTTGCAGTTCATACCAGTATGTTAGGGGTGATTTGCTTTTAGCAACTCAAACTATTTAATAAAAATAAGTGTTCATTAAACTGTTTTTCCTAAATTTAATATCAGAAAGTTAAACTCGTGTACCATTATTTGTTATTGAAAACATGAACATACCCGCCATCCACTCAATGAAGAGATTATAATTGCTCTTCTCACATGTGGCTCCCAACATCCTAATGATGTTGGGATGATTCAGATGGCTCATCATTCTTATCTCTTCTCTTAATGCTTCCACCACTTCTTCTTGCTCAGAAGATGTGTTTCTGACATATGTCACCTGTTTCAGATAAACATGTTCACAAAGTTTTCAATGCTGATGAGTTTCTATTTACAGTTTTCACTAACAATCTGATCTAAAACGGACAAAACCAAATCAGCTTATACGTTAATAGCAGATGGCATTTATGCTCATGGTTGCAGTGTACTTTATAGAAAAACCAAGTCAGATTCTTTTAGACAATAAGAATCTAGCTGAAAGATCAGTAAAATATCAGAAAAATGACAAAAAATTGTGATAGAGCCAATATTTCAACCGTCTAATGATGGAGTAAAAATGAGAAAAGCCCAATTTTGAGAGAAGAATAAACATGATTTAAAAATGAAAGCTTTATTATTTTCATGTCCTGATAAACAACTCATTACAAAAAGTAAACCACAGAAACCCCATGATGGCGTTGCACCAATACACTGCTAAAGGAGTATGAAACCATGCCTCTCCTAAGTATAAAAAGCAAAATTAAACAAACCAAAAAAAACTTCTATAAGGTTCATCTCGATATTGCTATCTTACAGTCATCATGCTTCACCTTTTAATAGAATTCACGATGTTTCTGGTTCTTTGGCAATATCTACTTTGAAATTTAGGTTTCTCTAAGCTTCAAGAACTAAAGTACATACACATATGAACATATCCTTTATTCTTTTTACTTGCTCATGCTTCATTTTACAATTTAAATCATTTCATTTATATGCTCACTAGATGATATTTACCTGTTTAACAGCCATTAAAGTTCCAGTTCCCACATCTTGAGCCTGATAACAAGAAGAAAATGCTCCAAGGCCTATCTGCTGACCTTTTAGCCATTCAGTGTCTTCTCTGTAAGGTTGTTTTGCTTTGGTATGTCCTGGTAGAGTCTCTGGTGTCTACATATTAAATGAAAGCAATCTTTTTACTGTTAAGTTGAAAGAGTAAGATTTTGTGAAATTGGCCTGGCAAAATATTACTCTTGTTCAGTATGGCTTCCCAAACCACCTATACACTTGACTTCTGAATGGATAGTGTTGGTGACCAATGTCAAATGCAGAAGTGATCACCATTATAGAATCAACCAGAAACACCTTGAAATAGGCAAGGAGTATTGCTGTTTAAATGATACAAACATTATTATTGCATAATTAATAATTCTATGTGAAAAACTTGCTTGTAATGATTAACTCATATTAAAAGCAGCATTTCTAAGTTAATTTTAGCGCAGTCTAAGGAAACTCTCTAACCTCTTAAAGACCCTATACTTACGTCCTGTTGAATAATGATGATATCTTCTCCATTTTCAACCTGTAGTTGAGGAACTATGGGGAGGGCATCCTGAGACGCTGACATTGCCATGGCAATTGCTAAAGCTTCTTCTTCTTCAGCTTCCATCTTTTCTTTGCACTTTTGATTATGATTCACATCATCTTTGTAGGTATCATCATTTTCAGCCTTTTCAGGAGAGAGGACAGCAACTTCTGACTTAAAAGTTACTGTTGTGTCACTTGAAGGCATGGATGCTTCAAGAAGGTCCTCAATACTGGAGTTGAGCTCTGTATTGACATCTAACCTGCATTTCTCCTCTACTGGGGTGAACACTGTCTCATCGCTGGGTATAACAGCATTACTACTATTGCTGCTGCTGCCAAAGCTGTCATCACATTTGGATGTACTGTTCAGGTCAAGTGTCATGCTACTTTTTGAGGCATCTTCCTGTTTACTTGTGTTACCTGGGGTAGGTCGAGATGGCTTTGGCCTGTGTATATTACTCGAGGGCAGGGGTCTTGACTGAGTAAAGATTGGGGAAAGTTTATCTGAGTCTTTGTTTTCAGAGCAGGTTCTCTGGAATTGTAGAGAAAACTTGCGCTGTGTTTGAGGAGATGCAGAAGGTATTTTGCAGGGAATGAATCCCTGAGGTCTATGCTTAGAGACATCTGTTACAGTGCCAGCTGGTACAGATGGGGCAGAGGACGAAGGGGTTGACGAGGCTGGGAACATTAACTGGGAATGAGGAGATAAAGGAGAGGAGTTCAAACACTGACTGTGGGGTCTGCCTTTTGTTTGAATCATTGGCTTTGGTTGCTCCATTGTTGCTGAACTAGGAAGTCCTACTGAAATGCTGGCCAGTCGGTCAGAAATGTCCTCTGAACTGGCACTCAATTTTGTAGCACATAATCCTTTTCCAGTTTTCTCTAAATGGACTGTGCGCTCTGTGGTTTCTAGATAGCTGTTAGGGACAGATGCCTGCAAAAAGCTGTCCTGTTGACCATCTGAAGTGTCTTCTATGCCCAGCTGGATGGCCTCAACAATTTCCACCTCATCTGCAATAGCCATCAGACGACGACGCATCCTGGTGAAGTGAGTGGAACTGGAAACACTCAGCATTTCTAACAGTTTTGAAAACACATGTGGTACTGCAGTAACCATTCTTGCAGAACTCAAATATATCCTTCGGGAGAGTTTACCAACCATTGAGTGGGAATTGTCAATGGACTGCAAAGCGAAGGCTAAGAGGGACAGCAGCTTCTTATACCTGGGGGGGAAAATGCATTCTATTATTAGACAAGTTCAAATTACTGATAAATATATGTAAATAAAAAAATAGTACTAATTTATAGCTTGTACACTTCCGAAAGCATTTTGGTATAAGAATCTATAAATTTTTAATTGAACAGCCTAGACTTCAGGTTTTTATGTCAATCAAATAGTAAGGTATTAGTAACCTATGTGTGCTCTGTAATTTGTTAGTCTTCCATAAATCTAAAATGTTCATTCTTGGGGAAGGTGTGAGATAGGAAGAGTAAAGCAATATATTTTTAGAAAAAAAATTACCTGATTTCAACAGGCTCAGTATGTGAAACATCAGTACTGACAATATGAGGATAAAATTCAGCAGGAAATTCCAACAATAGTCTATCTACAAGACAAAGGCGGCCCAGGAGTTCTTGCCAGTTGTTTGATTCAGTTTGGTTTCCAAGAATACAATTTAAGACATAATCAACACCACCAATACCAATGGATCCTATAAAAAGAAAATTAATACTCTGAATTATATTAAAGAATTTCTTTCTTAAATGAACATTTCTAACCTTAGCTGAGTGAATCGATTTACAAAATTACTTCAAAATCCTTTAACTGCCACATGAGAGATTAATGAGATTGGATAGGCTGCTAAGGAAAATGATAAAACATGCCATATTAATTTTAAGTAAAAAGTTATTACCAGCTTTTAATATTTCTCTACCAACTGCCAACTCTCCTGCTTGGCCTTTACACAATTCCAGTAGTGTTGATATGGACAGCTGACTTGTGCGGCTAAAAATGAAAAAAAGCAACATCAATCCTGGATCTTGAATAAAATATACATTAATATAGTAGTAATTTAATTCCTTCTGAGAAAGTGGGACAATAATGTTTTTAGGAGTGTTTACTTTTCCACTACTAAAATCACATTAACAATGCCACTAGATAATGATATTCATTACTAGGTCTAATTTCATAAATTTAACCTATTCTCTGTGTTAATCACAGAATCTTCAGTACTGGTTCTTAGCAAGAATTGATTTAAATATCAACCAGATAAAAGGTTTATTTTCGTTATTATATCTTGTTAAAATAAAATAGAATGAAGACCCTAACATTTTGACTTCTGAACTTTCACTAAGATCTTCTTGAATTAAAAACACCACCTTCTCATCCCAAACCCTTATGTTCTCTTACATAGACAGAATGAGTTCCAAATATCTTAAAATCTCTTTACAGTATTTCTTATGGTTCAGTCAGTCAAGTGATCAGGTAAACAACCTAACTTCAGAATTTCAGGAAGTGGGCAACACAACAAATGCCATGAAAATATTAAAGTTCTCAGAAAAATACCTATTCTAACACTGAAAAATGACACAATTTTTCCTATGCGTTTTGCAAACTATTTGTTAATTTGCCAATGTTTTTCAGATATTTTGTTTTATCTAAGCAAAAAGAAAACTCAAATACTTACAGTCTATAGGCTTGTGCAGAGAAAACAATGGAGGCAAAAGATAGACTTTATGAGATGAGAAACTAATCATAGCTAGGTACTTCATTTTTGAAACCCCATGCAAACTAACTCATATGACTTGGGTAGGAAGACTGGATTGAAAGAGCTCTGAATGCATGAAAGCAGAAGCAAAACAAGGGAGATTCAACACTTCTTGCCAATCAAGATCTGCTGGGATGTAAAGAGCTGGGAACTGCCAAACAACTGTTTGCTGCAGCTATGCTTTTTAAGAGTAATCTTTTCCTCCCACTATATGGAAGGGGAAAAGCAAAGAGAATCATTAGTATGAAAAAAGCATGGCTTGTGCTCATTTTTATTATCACCATACTTTGCTCTCTACCTCATATTTTTCTCCCTACTTAGGGTTATTCTTGTTCCTTGTTAATTTTCAAGGATATTGCAGGAACATACAGAATAAAAAAAAATTTTAACAAAAGCTGTCATAATTAAATTACATTACACTGAAAACGATGAAATGGGTTTTTTATTTTTGATCTGGATAATAAGGCATAAGCAGGTATAATGATTTTAGTAGCTCCTATCCTGTGTATTTCATTCTCTAAAATGAGATTATACTTTATGGATATATATGTCACCTCTTGTTCTACTCAAATGGACTTCAGATTAAGAATTTTATTTAGGAGAATCAATCACAAAACACTAACGTGGAGATCCATATAGTTTGTTAGCCTGGCTTTTACTTGCTGTTAGTTCCTTTCCCTAGTCCTTAAGAGTTTTGAGTGCTACATTTTAATTTCAAATCTGACATTAGAAAACAATATTCAAAGACTCACTTAATAAATATGTATTAAATATTCACTAGGTGTGAGACTTGGTGCTAGGCACTTTTAATCCACAATGGTTTCAACTGGTTCATCAATAAGGCCTTACCTATTAGCATCTGCACACTTGACTAGAATGGTGTCTACAACTGGCCGGAGAAGTCTCTGAAGTTTGATTCTTTCTGCCAAACTGTGGCAAGGTGTATACACCAGCATGGCTCTCAAAGTTTTCTGGAGAGAAAAAAACTGAAGGTTAGTTTAACATTTTAAAAACATCAGAGACAATAGCCTGATATGAGACAATTTGAGCAATAAAATAAATAATAATAGAAATGCATTATAACCCATAGAATAAAATAAAAACGAATGAGTCTATAATGATACAAACAAATAACTGAATAAATAAATCTGGTCACTCCAGATGCTACATGAAAAAACAGGTCACAGTCAAATCTGGGAAATAACGCACCCTGCACTTTGATCTTATATGAGTAGATTCACAACATATGTTAGCTTACTAAAGGTTCCTAGGAGCATTTCAGTGAACAGACCTAGTTACTCCTGTATAATCCAGTGTTCACCAATCTTAACATCGAACTCTTTCTTCAGGGAACTTTTCACAATCCTGCCAAACTTCCACAGAATATGATTCAGGAAATGCTGCTGAAGTAACAGAAACCTCTGAAAGTTTCTAAAGGAACTGGGGAATAACCAAAGTGTTGTTTAAGAAATAATTAGCTACTATGTATTCAATGTCCTTACAAAGTACCAGGTATTATGGTTAAATGTTTCTATACAATCTCATTTCAAATTTAAGTCATAAGTATTTTCATTATTTTATAGGTGAGAAAACTAAAGTTTAAGAGAGGTTAAGTAACTTTCCTCAAGTTGCATTGCTAGCACACAGAAGAACCAGAATTTCAATCAAGGTCTCTATAATCCTGGCCATATATCCAAATTGCCTAGACTAGTCCCAGTTTAACCAGCACATTATTCAGGTATTCCACTTGGGATGATAAATTATGAGGTGACTCAATTCTGTCTCTGAACCCATGTTCATAACCATTATACATACTACTTCTCCAGAAGAATATTCATCAGGCATGGCTGTTAGAGGATGGATTAGAAAAACATTGAGAGGAAGCTTAGAGACTAATGAGTTTTAAAAACAAACTACATAAGAATTATTGTAAAGCAATGGACTTGAACTGGGGATGATTTTGACCCCAGGGGATATTTGGCAATAACTGAATACATTCATGATTGTCATGACTCAAGGGGCTGAAGGAGTGGGAGTGGGTTTGCCACTGGTATCTAATGAGTAGGGGCCAGAGATGCTGCTAAAAATCCCACAGTGTACAGAACAATAAATACCCTGGTGCCCTCTACTCTCTAACAAATAATTATTTGGCAATGTCAATAGTGCTGAGGTTGAGAAACCCTGTCCTAAAGAGATATATACTCAGAATGAAGAAAGTCAGATTAATCTCCAAAATTACCTCATCACTCTATCCCACTCATGAAAGACAACTTCTAACAGGTTAAACTGGAAAAACAACTCAGTGGTCTATGTCATGGAACTCTCTTCTGTGAAAGGGATCCAGAACTTCTACACAACAGTTTATTAAAAATCAAGCAAAACGTTTATGAAAAATAAATTCTCCTTAACATCTACTGATATCAAATTAAAAAAAAAAATCAAAGTAACTCTGATACCTTTGCTATCCCATAAAGCATTTTTAATTTGGCCATGTGTAAGATGCCTATTCAGGAAAATGTAAAGATATGAACAGCAAGACACTGCTACTTGAGGGGAAAAAAGTAAACGATACATAAGAAAACTTGAGCAGATTAAATAAGTAAAATTAGAATAAACAGAGTAAATGGAAAATTGCAATTTTCTCAGATTATAAAATAAAAATAAAATTTAGATTTTCCAAAATTATGTAAATATATTTATTGTATCTTAAAAACAGTACCTACAAACCATCAAATAAAACAAAAACAAAAAAACCCAATAATATGGTTATGGAATAAAGCTACTTACTAAAGCAGCAACGTACACTTTGTAGACAGGGTCAGCACAGAACATTGACAAAATGCTGCAGCACGCCTCTACCACGTCTCCTGAGATACTGGTTTGGGAAGACCCACTGGCAGCTCCAGCACTTGGGCTGCTTCCACTGCTGCCCCCAGAATTTCCAGTGCTCTCCCCGTTTGCCAACAGCAGGGCCCCACTAACATCGTGGGAAAGACGCCTAAGGGCCATCTCTCTTACATTCCAGTTTCTAGAAAATAAGCAGCCAACGAGTTCCATTCCAAACACCTATATCAAACAAACATAATGAATTCAATGTGAAGAAAAGCTAATGAATCCACAGTTATTTTGAGTTAAGCATGATTTTTTATTAAAAAAAAAAAAAAAAAAAAAAAAAAAAAAAAAAAAAAAAAAAAAAATTGGACACTTCTTAAATCTACACCATACTACACAATTTCATGTACATCTAGCCACTCGAAAATCATAAGGAGTTTCATACTCAAGTTTAATTGGTAATTACCAAAAGTCATTAACATTTATTAGCTCAAGTAAAATTACGAATAAACTCCATTAAGTAGTTAGATGAAATACATACATTTCTATGCCTGTACCACGTATGCTTATCAAAAAAAACCCCCAAAACTGCGAAGAACTTCAACTTTGCATTTATATTAAGGTAGTTTAGAGGGAAAAAACTGGAATAAGATTTTTTAAAAAAAGCCAAATCAAAAAAGGTACCAGAGGAGGTTTCAAAAGATAGAGTACTTCTCTTATAGACAACAGCAGTAAGTCAAAAGCATTTATTTGATTTTTGTCTTGTAAAAAAAAGTGAAAGAAAAATTAGACAAAACAGTTTGGACTATAATGAATGGATAATGATACACCTAGAATTAATGTGTGTGGTCTTAAAATCATCATTACCAGGCACCCAAAGCCACAGAGTCCCTAAAGAAAGGAAAGGGTAAATGGTCTTGACATTATGGGCCAATTAGCTAAAAGAAAGCTTAATACGTAAGATAATTTATCATGTGAAAAATTTCTAAATATTAGAGATGAATAAACTCAGTTTTGGAGAAAACAAATCATGACGTACTTATTTACATGTGTTGTGTTATAAAGCAATAGTAAAGGAGAATAAACCAACTAGAATACAGTGAACTTCTGGCACTGTTAAGTAACATACCACTGTCTAAGTTTTAAGTGTCTTACATGATATTCTTAATAAAAAACTAGGAATATGGAGCCTAGTCCAACCTAAAGCTTAAGCAAAACAAACTAGATCCCTGCTTGAAAAAATGGCATCTAATAGCTCAGAATCAACTTGAGAATTCTTTGAGGGCTCATAAAGGAGCAGGTGAGGACCTATGTTAAATACCATGAACGAACTAGAAAAAAGAATTAAGATGTGTTTATTAATTTTGCAGATTTTATTCGATTCATAATGGGTTGCTAACATGCTGAGAAAAGAGAATTCCAAAGTTGCAGAATTATAAGGGCCACAAAAAGAAAAAGGAAGCAAATACTAATATATACAAGGTTAATAAGTTAATGCATCTGCTCACCAATTTAATAATATTAACCAAAATTTAATAGATTATCAAAAATAATTGTTTTACTTCACTATTGTTTACTAGATGTCTGGATTTGGATTGTACATTTTTTAATAATAGACTAAGCATTCAACAACCAAGAAAATCATTATAAACCAACCAAACAACAAAATACCCTACTTACTGAGGATAAAATACCCTACTTACTGAGGATAAAAAAGCATTCAATCAGAAAAGAGGGTGAAGGATTGGAAACTGTCATTACAAATAAAAACGACTAATTCAAAGTAAATACCATGTGTTTTTCTTATTCATCCACTCAGCAATTACTAAGCACCCATTATATGTCATTAGGATACACGGAAAGGAGAAACTGAGTTTAAACAGCAGCAAATAAGAAACATGACAAAAAAGCTTGGCTGGAATGGGGGTTAAACATTGAAAAAAGTCAGCATTGAAGGGGTAGAGTTTCTATCCCTGGATAACCTTTTACATCTGTTAGTTCAGGAAGTGATTTTTCTAGATATGGGAAGTGAAAATAGAAAGAATTTTTGAAGTTTAAATCGTATAGTAAGTGGCATAGTATTAATACCAAAAGTAAAATTAAAATTTTCAGTGAAATAAGAGTCACAAGGGAGGCAAGCAAAAGTATTTTCTTAAATTATAAACAACTAGAGGAAAGGAATAAACACATTAATTGATCTATAAATGTTTCTTTGAGAGAAAGAACGAAGAACTACTTACCTGAATCCATGGCTCAGCTAAATCTTTATAAGCAGGAGGGATCTGCTGAGTTCCATAATGAGTAAGGTTGAAATTGCTCTCTTGATTCCTTCTTTGTGATGCAGCCAAAGGCTGCTGCTGTACGGTTTGCTGCTGTGCAACTCGCAGGGAAGAAGGGGAATCCACAGGGCTTGACAACTCGTGGCTAAAATGAAAAACAACAAAACTTGCTAAAAAAAAAATTGACAGATTTAAATCATACTTTGAGAACATTTTTATTTTTTATTAAACACATACAAATCATTAATTCAAAATTATTACCTGTAGAAATCATGGGATCTCCACTTAGACCTACAAAGGGGACATATTAAAGGTTCCCTATTTCTTCTACATTCTTCTGCCCCTGAAAAATTACAGAAAAAAATCTTACAAAAATGTAAATGCTTAACATTATTTATATGTCATAACTGTTCATAATGATTAGTATAGAATTTATAAGGAACTAAAAAAATATCTGATAGAATATTTATCTGAAAGCAGGCAAACACAGTAGGTTAAATTATTCCGATGCTTATACCTTTTGCAAACGCTATTTTATTAGTTACGATAACATGTATTTTGCTTACTATTTTTCAAAACATTCCGCCCCACTTGATTACCTGGCAAGGTCACTGCAAACCTTGCTTTGATGCCACCCTCTCCGTAATGCCCACCTGGGCCTTCTTCCACCTCTTTCCCACCATTTACACCTCGCAGGCTGGAACTGTTTCTAACTCTGTGCACTCCTTCCATTATTCACCACATGCCTCACACTACATTGCATTTCTTTGCTCACATAGCTCATCCCTTAACAGATCCTAAACTCCAATTTGTTCAAAACTTCACATAGGGCCTAGATCTACTTTTTTGCTTTTCTTATCAGTCTCCCCACAAGCCATGTTACAATCCCAAACTATACAGTTAGCTCACAGAGCAACCGTGTTGAGTAAGCAACAGGAAAGAAGGAGCCACGTACAAATTGACATGCAGTGGTGGTGCAGCTTGTTCCTGCAGCCGTCTTCACACACAGTCAGACTTTCTTCATCAAGCATGCCCAATAAGCAAATAGGACACATCTGCTCCTCTTCATCTTTTATGCTATAAGGAAGGGGAAGCAAAAGTATTAAGCACAAAAGAATATAAGACAGAATTAATGCCATATCCTAAAAACAATTTCTGCTTCTTTACTATATGAACACATTCATTAGAAAATCTTGTTTAAGAGCATCTTATGTAACTGTCTGAGAAATACTTATCAGATTCACACACCTGTGTATTTATAGCTTGCAGATGTGAGTTAACCTGTCCTTGCTATGAATACAATTCAAAATATAAACTGCAATCTTAGAAAGAACATTTGTATCCCTAAAATTCTGCTACTGTACCTTTTGACTAAACAAACTGCTTTCTAAGGTTTGACTATGTACAAACACACTACCACGGTACCAATTTCAAGATTTCTAGTACTGGAGGACCTTAAACTCATCTATTCCACATCCTAAATCTGAATGCCCATTTCAGACACTTTTGGTGGTAATATAAATGGGTCCAATTTTCCTAGAAACATATGTCACATTTTAAATGCACACAACCTTTCACACCTAGATGTCTAGGAACATACTACAAGGAAATAAAGAGAGAAATACATATATGTGTGAAAATGTTCACGGCAGTATTATTTAGTATAATGAAAACATCAAGACAACCAAATGAACATCAAAAAGTTAAAAAAAAAAATTATTGTGTACCCAGATACTATGTAGCCTTTATAAAGGAACAAAGAGATCCATAAATAATCACAAAGAAAAATGTCCACAATATACAGCAGGGTAAAAAAAAGCAGATAACATGACAGAATGCTAACATGTACAGAATGATTCCATTAATGGCAAAATATGGCAAAATTGCAACATATAATTGGCAATTACGTTGTACATATTTAAATATTCCCAATATACAAAGTGCTTTGAAAAATCGGTAAAAAAAATACTTTAGTAACTCAGAACAATGGACAAAGGATATACAAAGGCAATTGAAATAAAAAAAAAAATCAATAGCCAATGAAAAGGGAAGTACAAAATGCATATGAAATTAATAAAGCCATACCTTATTTTATTTATCTTATTATTTTTTGGATAGTCTAATTCACAAAAACTAAACAGATTGGTAACATCTAGCCCTGATAAAGGCATAGGAAAACAGGTTTGGTTCCCATACTCACTGGGAGTAAAAAACTAGCTTTTGGAGGGAAATTTTGTTAGTATTTCTTAAAATACTAAATGTATATATCCATGACCTAAAAATCCTATTTTCTAGGATGCTATCCTACAGAAATACTTTAAGAATGTAATAAAAAATTAGAAAACTCTGTTGCATTTAATAGGCAAACAAAAAACTAGAGATGTACTTAACGTCCACTAAATAGGGCAACGGCAAAATAAATTGTGGTGGATCAACATAATCTTATATAGCCAGCCATGAAAAGAAAGAAGTGTGTATTTTTGTACTGATTTGAGAAAATGTTCTTGATATATAAAGTAAAAATAAAGGCAAGTTGCAGACCAAAACATATGGTCTGACTTTATTTAAAAAACAGAAAAGATGAAAGCAGCATTGTGTGCACACACGCACACGAGCTTAAGTATAGAATGCAAAGAAGAGTTTTTATTTCCTTGCTTTATATAATTTTTAAAAGTTGTGATAAACTGTTAAGAGTAGTTATTGTGTAGCCAGGCTGGAGAGAGGGCTTTGTTTTCTATTTTATGCTCACAAATGTTTTTGTTTGAACCTTCACAATGTGATGAATAGCTTTAAAAATCAGAAACAGTATTTCCATTACAACGTAAAAACAAGGCTCTGGGATGTTAAATAAGTTGCCCCAAATCATAAAATCAGTTTGTGGCAGACCTATCATTAGACTTTTATTCGAGAAAATATGCTATAAGTTACCTACCACTACAAATTCCAGAGTCTCTGCTAAGCTCAGGCCTTCCCCTGGGCCCAATACTGCACTTTTACTATCTTAAGCTATAGTTCCTGTAAAACAGGTCTGAATGACTGACAGCAAAATAACCAGTTCCCCAAGTGCACAAAAAATTTTCCAAAAAGCTGAACAAACAGGTCAGCAAAGTCACAATGTGTGACTCCTGAGGTAAAGGCACACTTACTAGTCTCTCTCCCGATTTATCTGCCTCATCTCTTTTCATAATTACGGAGCTACTTGGAGTGAGGAAAAGCTGTCAAAATATGCATGAATTAATGACAATAGATTAAGAGCAACATTACAGAAATGGTTTGTAAAACAATCTGTAATAAAAATATTAATGGCAAAAATGATCCAAGGTCAACTAGCTTTTCAAATAATTACACCAAAATTAACTTATTCAAAAGAAGAAAATAAAGTTTCACAATTCCAATGAAACTGCAAGTGCAATTTATTACTTAAATGCTTTCCTGACTTAAAAAAAAACATTCTGGGGTATTTTCTGCCTGTCTTTTTTCCAAGTATGTATCTTATAAACGTTGTTCAGATCATTTATATATGTGTACTATTTCATATTCTTAAAAATTCTATCATAAAATTACAATTATTAAACTTCACATACAAACTTTTTTTCTTTTTTTGTCATGGTAAAATAAACATAAAATAACATAAAATTTACCACCTTGACCATTTTCAAGTGTACAGTTCAGTGGTATTAAATACATTCATGTTGTGCAACCATCACCTCCATCTAGTTTCAGAATTCCTTTCATCTTGTCAAACTGAAACCCTGTACCCATTAAATAATAACTCCCCATCCTCCACTCTTCCCATCTTCTGGCCACTCCCATTCTACTTTCTGTCTCTATGATTTTGATTAAGTACTTCATATAAGCGGAATCATACAGTATTTGTCTTTTTGTGACTGGTTTATTTCACTTAGCATAATGTCCTCAAGGTTCATCCATGTTGTAGCACATGTCAGAATATCCTTCCTTTTTAAGGCTGAATTATATTCCATTGTGGGTATATACCACATTTTGTTTATCCATTCATCCATAGATGGACATTTGGGTTGCTTCCACCATATACATAATTTTTATAGGCTGCATAATTTTCCACCACTGACTAGGCAGATCCTAACAATTGAAGTATCCTCTTATTGTTGGACATTTGAGCTCTTTCTGTATTTTTACATTTTAAGAAACCGTTATAAAAATCTTAGTGCCCACTTTGATATTTCAGATTATTTTCTTTGTAGCATAGTTTTTTTCAAAAGTAAAATTATGTAAGTATAGAGCAAGGAATAACAAACTATAAGGTGGACAAATCAGCCCGTGGCCTACTTTTGTAAATAAAGTTTTATTGAAACCATCATGCCCATTCATTTACATATTGTCTACAGCTACTCTGAGGCTACAAAGGCAGAGCTGAGTAATTGCAACAGAGACCCAATGGCCCACAAAGTATTTAAAATATAAAAGAAGTCACCTGTAATAACACCTCCTACTAGTAACCATTAAAATTTTTATTTCTTTCAATTGTTATGCACCTATGTTATTTTTATATATATAAAATTGGGTTCATTCATGCATGACATAGTGTCACAACCTTGATTTGGTTTTCACTTATCAAAATTTTCCAATGCCATTCAATGTTCTTCAAAAGCAAAATTTTAATGGCTGCATGAGACATTTAAAACATGGACATACTTTAACCATGCACCTGCTGTTGGATATTTGTTTCCAATTTTTTAGCATAATTCTGTAAGACACAGCTATATACGTAAGTCTTATGCATTTCTTAGATTAAATTTTTTTCCTCAAAAAGAAAAAACAAAAAAAACCCAAAAACATTAGTGGATCAATGAATACAAATATTTTAAAAAGCCACATTACTTTTTTCCAGAAAGGCTATACCACTTTACATAGTGAAGCACATCCTTACAAGAACCGAACTGTGTCATTACAGAAGATTCCACTAATTTTGTAAATAAATACTTGTATCTTTTTTTTTTAAGCAAGCATTTCTTTAGTTATTAGGTTGACTGAACAGTTTTCATGTTTGTTAGCCCCTTGGAATTCTTTTTCTGTAAATATTCTCTTCATGCCCTCTGTCCATTTATGTATTGGGATCTTAGGTTCCTGTTTGCAGTTTTATTTTTTTGGTAAAGGTTTCTTTATTATTTGTTGTAAGTGTTTTCAATTCGTTTGTTCTGTTTTTGACTGTTTCTAACAGACCATTTAAAATTTTATGTAATCAGAGTGCCAGATAAATTTCCTTTGTTTTCTTTTTTTGATTTTACTCTTTAGATATAAAAATATGTGATTACATGAGCAAAAACCTACCTACCTACATAGCATTATCTCAATATTACAAGATTATAACTTTTGTGGTTTCCTCTCATGGATATACCAATCCAAATAAATCAATAGAACTCTCAAATTATGCCCAACCCATATTTGGAAGGTGTCTTTTTTCATCTTAGTGAAACTTTCTATTTTAACTTTGGCTACCTAGTTTTATAAGCATTTGTTATTTTTTTCCAAAATAAAAAGCCACAGAAACGTCAATCAAAGGGGGAAGGGACCTAGAATAAGTGTACGTCACAAAACTTGGGAAATAAAGCCCAATTTTTTCATTTTGTTTAGAAGAGACAAGGAGTAACAGAAAGAGCCCTAAACTAGAAGTCAAGATACCCAGGTTCTGGTTATATCTTTGCTCAAATGAGCTGTGGGCCTTTTGGCTTAACTTACCACTGAGCCACATAAACTAAAAATCATTAATGTCCCAAACAACTCATAAAACTCTAGGATTCTAAAATCAATTCACTTAATTGAGATTAAGAAGATTCAAACACTTCCTTTTTCTACAGATGAAAAAACCTCTCTTCTTCACTGGGCCCTTGTCATGGTATCATTGCTTCCTCATTCTTCATGAGTTTTGAGGTAGTTACAATACCTAAAAGACTGATGAGATGAAGATGGACCTCTCTTCTTCACTGGGCCCTTGTCATGGTATCATTGCTACCTCATTCTTCATGAGTTTTGAGGTAGTTACAATACCTAAAAGACTGATGAGATGAAGATGGGAATTTAACCACTTAGACCAGTGCTTCTCAAACTGGGGTTCCTTGGGAACATACAGGAGGTGCTCTTGTAACAGAAGCAGCACTTCTTTCTGAAGTAATTTTAAAATCTCATTTTTACATTAAAACCAATAAAGCAATATCATGGAATAGAAAGAAAATTCACATGAATTATTATAATACTAGAGACTTGAAAAAAATTTCACATCATTTTGGGCTATATCTCATCCTTCAGGCTTATGAGTTCATTCTTAGCTGCAATTAGGCAATGGAAAAGTTTGAGAAGCACTGTAGATTTTAAGTAGTAACTGTGATTAACAGTTACTGTACCTCTAAATTACAAAAGACTGGTGCTTATGTTCTCATAGGTAAAATAACCTGTAATGAGGACTCCCTGAAAATATCTATGTAAGTAGTAGTGATGTTATACAACTTAAAATCTTATACTTGAAGATTTTTGTAAACCACTTTGCCTTGTATATAATTTATTCATAAAAGAACTACAGCCATTTCCTGCCATTACATAGTACCTAACCTTCATTATCTGTAAAAACAGTGATAAAACCTACCTAATGAGGCTGCTTTAAGAACAGAATGAGACAATGTATCAAGTGCTTGGCACAAAGTAATGATTGATAAACAGTAGCCATTTACTATTTTATATCTGCCACCTGAATTTTCTCATGAAATGGACATTTACTATATTACTGTGCCATTTTTCAAAACTAGTTTTTAGGACAAAATGTCCATGTCTACATACGTGGATGACCTTTAATATTCTTAACCTTTGATTTTAAACTTGAAAGCCAAGATTCAATAATTAAATCGTTTTAGAGCAACTTAACAAATACATATACAAAAAATTACCCCTAAAATTAAAAAGTAACACTGGATTAATGCTTTTAATTCCTTAGAAAGTACTAACCTGTTTTCTGAACTAGATGTAGAAGTACTAGATGATGACAATGTATGAGAATTTGACATGCGTGAAACAAACTTCTGGATGGTGTTACGAGATGGAGCTTTGATCCTTGAGCTACGCCTACTGTGATATTTCTGGAACAAACTCTCAACCTAACATTGGAAAAAGACAGTAACAATGATATTTGTGCCATAATTATACATATGAAGAGTTCTAGAGGTTGAATTATTTGTCTTTTATTTGCTAAGTTTTCATAAAGCTGACTAAGAGCTTCAAAAATAAGAACACTAAGCACAATGTTTTTATAGCAGTTCAGTTTACTGTTTTTTCAGTTTATAAGAAAAAACTTAGCCAATAGATCATAAGAGAACTATTTATATGCATCAAATAACTCTTATGTACCTTCACGCCTTCAAAATGATCACTATTTAAATTTAGTGCTCATGAAAAATTTTCAGGAATACACTATAAAAATTTGTTGACAATTTTACTCTAAAACATTTATAAAAAATTACCTCAAAATTCTTCAAAGTTTTTCTCCACAACATTGGATCTGAAGGTTCTAGTTGAAATACCCGGAGCATAACAAATAACAGATGAATACAAAATGTTCCACGTCCACAGCTGCAATTCTGAAAATTTAAAAGAAAATTCGTGAGTTAATAAATCTGTGTTCTATAAGGACTTCTAAGTTTATCACTCTTTTTGTATTTCCAAGTTCATTATACCAAAGTTTCTATTAAGAAAAGTCTACAGTTATATCCATGAACAATCCTTATTTTCAATCAATTTATTAAATAGATTAAATTTGTATTTAAGGTATATTAAGTCATGGTAAAAACCTCATAAATACATAAAGAATATATAAAAATAAAGAAAAATGTTTCTTAGTCCAAAATACACTTTAAATTCACTTTAGTTTACTAAAGGGAGTTAAGTGATCTACATTTAAGAACACTACAGTATATCAACTTGAGTTAGCATGAGATACTAATAAAATACAAAATGAGGAGAAATGTTACCTGAGGCCCAATAAACACGCGGTACTTGTTGTCCGGGCTGTCTCCCCCAATCAGGAAAGAATTGGGCCCTATCTGCTGCAGGAGGTACAGCCTGGCGCGCATCACCTTGTTCACGCGGCGGTTTGTCTCCTCGGGGCTGTATGGTGAGAAGCCATCTGGGGAAGGGGCTCTGCGGGGCGGTGTGACTCTGCCGCTCTGAAACTTCACGACATTGTTTTTTGTTACTTACGTTTCTCACTTCTCAGTAAGAAACCAGTATCCAAAAAAGGTCATACCAGATAGCCATTTGGCAGATTATATTCTGGAAAAAATGCCTCGATATATAAAATATAAAGGAACAAAGTTAGTTTTGTCTGACAGACTCATCTCAGGTGAACTTCTAAAACCTCAGTCATCCCTGTAACTGATGATAAATCTCTAGCAGAGAGACAACCATGTGGTAATTTTACAAATTACTCTATAAACATTTGGGTTCTTTGAAAGTATTATGTAAACCAAAATAAAATGCATAAAAAGAACATATCATAAGCAGGCAACAGGACTATGTCTAGTGGTAAAAATTAAACATCCAATTTCCTGGCTTCCACTTAAGGCTTTACTAAAGGCTCTTCTGTTACTGGTAATTTACAAACACTGCCATGGAGTTCTCCCTACAGTACCCTATGTGAAGAGACTCTCCCTTGATTAGGACATCTCACTGGAGGCTGACAAAAATTCTCCTCTCCTATTAGTGGAATGATATATATCACCTCCACTCCACTAATTTTCCTAGAACTTGGTCTTCCCATCAAAGGCAGTGGAAATTCCAATTGTTTTTCCTAATTGGCTAGTTAAAAATAATAAGTGTAGGTGAGAACATGAAGCAATTGGAACTCTCATACAGCGCTGGTGACATGTAAAAAGTGCAGCTGCTTTGGAAAACAGTATAGCAGTTCCTAAAAAGTTAAACACATGATCTAGCAATTCCACTTGCAGAAGAGTAGAAGAAATGAAAATATATATCCACCCAAAAACTTGTACACAAATGTCATAGCAGCATTATTCATAACAGCAAAAAAGTAGATACAGCCCAAATGTCCACCAACTGATGAACAGGTCCATACAATACTGTCCTACAATTAAAAATAAAGGGAGTACTGATGCATGCTATAACATGGATAAACCCTGAAAACACAATACTAAGTCAAAGAAGCCAGGCATAAAAGACCACTTACTATGTGATTCCATTTATAGAAAATGTCCAGAATAGGTAAATATATGGAGACAGAAAACAGATTAGCAGTTGCCTAGGGCTGGGGAGAGACTGTGTTAAAAGAAAAACTTCAGGGCTGGCGGTTAGCTCAGTTGGTTAGAGTGCGGTGTTGTAACACTAAGGTCACGGGTTTTTGGTTCTCTACACTGACCAGACACCAAAAAGAAAAAAAAAAAGAAAAAAAACTTTAGACAAAATAAAGTTAACAGAGTATGAGAGCAAAGAATGGTTCATGAATTGGGCAGCATTCAATACTGGAAGAGGTTCAGAGAGCTTAGATCTAGCAGTGTGAATAGCCAGCCCTATATGAATGTGAACACAAGGCAAAGTAAAGAAATTACCTGATTGGTTGCAGCTAGGCATTTGGCTTACTTGGGCATGGTGTGATGGGAGATCCATAATTATATAACAAATTAGTTGGCTGGCTTTTTGTGATTAGCTAAAGCTCAGTTTGGATTCCTGTTATAGAAACAATCCCATACTAATAATGACTTCCTGCTTATTTTGCTTTAATACTGCTAATGTCTAGAGTTTCTTTTTGAGGGGGTGAAGATATTTTAAATTTGACTGTAGTGATGGCTACACAACTCTGTGAATATACTAAAAACCACTGAATTGTACAGTATATGAATTATATCTCAATAAAGCCATTATAGTTTTAAAGGCAGTTGCTAAAAAGTAAAAAAGACAATTATGAAGGATCTTCAAAATGTTTATGGAAATATCTGTAATATCTTTTAATTCTATTTTTCCAAGAATTTTTGAAGAATCCCCATAACAAAAACCAAAAACAATTATACATGCACACGTCATTTTGACCTGCCAGGTATACAACTTATGGATACGCTCACTGATGTGCAAAATGATGTATGCATAAAAAATATTTCTGCAGCACTGTTTTTTTTTTTTTTCGTGTCCGGCAACGGATCGCAACCCTCAGTGTCGTGCCCGTACCGGACCGGGACCGGCAACGGGATCGCAACCCTCGGTGTTGCACCCGCACCTCGCTCAGCCAGTGAGCGGGAACCGGTCTGTATGTGGGATCCGAACCCTCGGCGGGAGCGCCGCCGTGCTTCCCAAGCGGCGCACTGTAGCAGTGTGCCACCGGGCCGGCCCCTGCAGCACTGTTTTTAGTAAAAAGTTTAGAAGGACTATAAATGTCCATTAGTAGGTAATTCATTGCATAAACTATGATTTATGGAGATAATAAAATTACATTAAAAAGAACAAGGAGGTAACTTTGTCTAGCACATATGCCCACCATGGATTTGTGGGGGGCAGGGAAGCAATTCTGTTTATACTTGTGGTAGACTTTTACTCTGATGGCCCCCATGAACCATATCTCCCAGAATTTTATACCCTTGTATAGACCCCTAGCACACTGACTCTGGGTCTGGGCATGTAAGCCAGCTTAGGGCAATGAGGCATCAGTAAACATGATATAAGTGGAAGCTTGAGAAGAGCTTGCATATCAGGACTGGCCCTCTTGAAACATTTTTTATTGTCACCCAGCCACCCTGTTTTGAGGAAGATATGCCCACAGCCCTCAACTGTTCTAGCATCCCAGCTGAAGCAT
Source organism: Galeopterus variegatus (assembly GCF_000696425.1). NCBI lineage: Eukaryota > Metazoa > Chordata > Mammalia > Dermoptera > Cynocephalidae > Galeopterus > Galeopterus variegatus. The sequence continues at coordinate 200,230 of NW_007729418.1, read as the reverse complement.
GAAACAGACATGTAAGTGAAGAAGCAGTCTTGGATACCTCAGCTTCAGCAGGAGCCTAGGGGAACAAAGGCAAACTACCCTTGCTGAGCCCTGCCCAAGTTGTAGATTCATAAGCTAGTAAATGGTTGTTATTGCTTTAAGTAAAAAAATAAAATAAAAAATTAATAGTTAATTTATGGATGCATGCCAACACAGAGTCAACAAATATTGTTGGGTATCTTAGATTTTATTGCAAAAAATGTTTACTTAAAATGTATTTTTTTAAAGAATTTATATGCTTTAACAATTCCAGATTTGAGGAAAACTCCCCCTTGTAGTCACCCTCTCAACAATTTTTCCATCCTCTCATTTTCTGTTCAAAGTTAGAAAGTTAAGTTTTAACTTGTATTTCTGCCACTAGAAGTCTCCCTCTCTCTCATGAAGTTACCACCTATCTTTCTCCAAATTTCTTTGATGTCTGGCTTAATACAGAAGACAGCCGGAATCTCACAGCTACTTCTGCATTCAGTCTGCTGTGATATAATATTTTGGTTAAAGAATATGTAAGAAAATCTGGCCTCACATAGATAGGTAGCTATAAAAGGAAGGAGTATTTTAATAGCCTTTTCAATTAATATGAATGAATGAATTAATTAATTAATATGAATTCTTCTTTGGTACTACACCAGAGCTCAGCAAGAGATTTCTTAAAGGCATTTGTAATGTGGAATTTGAAGCCACATCAATAAACTTTTCCTACTGGTACATTAAAATCCAAATGGTGTATCTTATACTTTTGGCTATAAATAATTTTGTATCATCATGTATTAGTCATTTGGGAAATACTGGTTCACTAAGTTACACAGTTCTTCACATATTTCATTATACATTACTAAAAAAATACTACATTTGATATCACCAGTCTCATTTGATATCATTAATCTCTAAGTATTAGATAGCTGTCAAGCTCAGAGTGGTGGATATGTGTTCCCCAAAATTCTAATTTTTGCTTTGCAATTTAAAATTTTATCACTGATGAAAAACTCTTTGTTTTCCTTGAAGTGATAGTCTCACATAATTCATCTTAAGAAAAATGTCTGCAAAATAACCAAGTTTGAATACCCATAGTTTGTTGGTCATTCATTCTTTCAATAATAGTGTTGATTCATGAAAAAACGACTAGTTCAGCTTGCAACTGTAACGACTGCACGAATGCTTTTTCTTGAGACAACTACCGTATTTTGGTCTGCAGCAGAAGTGCTTTATGCATGCTTCCCATTTCATCACACAGAATATTAAAAAGGAGTGTATTTAATAAGAGATGAGATTTAATAAAATTTAATAATTAATAAAATAAAATTTCTATTTCTTCACCAAAGGCGTTCTTATGTGAAAACTTTTTTTTTTCTTTAATGGCCACAAAGAATATAATTTCTATTATCATAGCTTTAATTCAGGTCAAGGCATCAGCCCTTTTACCCACCACTGTAAATATTAATGCAGAGAAAGAGGCAAACAACACCTCAGTTTTATTATGAAATTAGTTTTGATCCAGTGGGCCCCTAGGAAGGGTCTCAGGAACCCCTTTGCCAGGAGTTTATAGATCATACTTAGAGAACTGCAGCTCTAACAGATGGCTGGCTAATCTTTTTCATGCTATAAATGAGTCTAAAAATGATAGAAAGTAACATATTTGTTGAAACAATAACTTACAGGCACCGGAGAAACTCTTTTTCTCCTTACTCCTGGAGATTCTGATTTCACTGTGCGACCTGAGGGGGAGCCGCCAGGAGACGGGCTGCGCCGGCCTTTGGGGACTGGTGAGGCGGCGCCCACCTGGCCTTCTCCTGGAGACTCAGCTGCCAAATTGTTCATTTCAGATCCATCGCCTTTAATAGGAATTGGTTTTACCACCTGAATCAAAAATATTCCATTATTTTGATTACTTAAAAATATAAAAGGTAAGTAAATTTGAACATCATAATGTAGGAAATAAACTTAATGAGCTTTTATTATGAAATATTATATATCAATATACTAGACAATACATCAACTTTTATTATTACTTTAGCCATTAATGAAAAAAACTATTTCTACCTGCACAAATTAACGTCATTCAGATGTTATCATACAAAATTTTAGAAATGGTAGTATAGTTACTATATGCCCTAACTCATTCAAAATTCAAAATCATCAAAAGTGAGTAAACAAAGATGAAAAATAAACATTTATAACATCTACAGTTAATTTGTTCAACTAGATTAAAGATGTTTTCTTTATTTGTTTTGACAAAATACAGGACCTTAAAAACAATACATAATTTTAAGTGCTCAAATAGTCTTATTACAATAGACAGCTTAGACATGTATCTCAGAAAACCAAAAGAAGCTAGAAGTTTAAAGATCAATCCCTCAAGCAGCAATGCAGTTTACAAGACCTGCTATTGAAATATTAGTGCTCTATAATCTAATCTAACCTAACCGTGACCAGAAGGCCAACCTCTGCAACCTTAGTACAGTCGCAGCTCAGCAGACTTTTCTGGCCTTCCTCTTATTTCTCCTGCAGTTGGATAACCACCTGTGCATAACCTTTCCTCCTCCTGTGCTTCATGCATACTATACTCTCCCTCCTAATCCTCATCTCTATCATTCAGAGGCCCAGCCAGTGCACATTTACGTAGGAACAACTAACCCATCTTTTAAGGCTCAGTTAAAATCTCGCTTGTTAGGAAACCTCCCTCAATTCTACCAGTCTGATATACTTTATCTTTCCTAAGTCCTTATTGCTCTTCTGCCCACCCCACACATTTGGCACCTAGCCACAAATTGTTTTGTGATATTTCACGCATTACTTTCTTGTTTACTGATAGTGTATTAGTCTTGTTTTCCCATATGGAGACATTTACACCTTACTCATGTTTCAAGGATCTGATGCAATTTACATAGAACATGAAAACAAACAAAATCAGACTTCTCAAGTAGATAGTGAACTTAAGGATAATATGAAATCTGTAAACCATAAAATATAGGGTAGGGTAAATAAGCTTAAGGACTACATATTATGTGTCTTATTCCACACATCTCTTCCCTCTTCACTCCTGTCATATATACAGACAAGGTAGTTAGGTATTTGCTGCAAAGTGGACAAGGAGAAAAAACAAAATTTGGTCTTTGAGAACTAGATATTCTTAGTTCATGTGTAATAAAGGTTGGCTTCTTTTTAAAAAGCTGTGATTTATGTCCTATGGTATTCTCAAAAGATTTAGGCTCTGTTTAGCACCTCTAGCTAAAGAAGCTCAGAAAGCAGTACATTCAACTTTCAGATGGCTTTAATTATTTAAAAGTTCTTTTTATTGATTCTGTAAAAATATGGCCCTCTAACTGCCACCTTCTACAAGTTGTTTCTATAGAATTTCCTCTTCTCTAAGATAAATCCTTGATTTCTTCACTTTCATCCTCTGAAGTGAATAACTAAAGTGGTGAGAGATTCCCTCCATACTACCTCATGTGTGGAATAAGTAGAGGAAATGCAAAAGCTTAGCTGAAAAGGAAAGGACTCACAGGCCCCACAGTAGCTAAAAAGAAAATAAAAGCTGGTATGTGAAGGAACAATTAGATTTATTCTGTATAGCTCCATAGGTTGGGATTAAAACCAGTGGGTAGAATATGCATGACAGACTGTAGCTCAATGATGAGGGATGTCCAAAGCCTCAGGGGTTACTGAGATATGTAAGTAAGACACTAGGCAGTGCTCAACATTTACTAGAACTTTCTGAGATGATGGAAATGTTCTATATTTGCACTGCCCAAAAGGTAGCCACTGAGCATTTGAAATGTGGCTAGTGCAAATGAATAACTAAATTCTTTTATTTATGTATAATTAATTTAAATTTTAACTTAAATAGGCATGCAGGATCAATGTAGGGCTAGATGATCATTTGGCAGAGTATGGACTCTAGACTCCTGCCAAAGTTTACATGAATTTTAAGTTGCCTTCTCTGTTTAAAGAGAACAAAATAAACAAAAACTTGCTGGTACAGACTGGTGCTAGGACACTAACAATTGGGATCTACTTCTTCCTTTGTAAGAATGATAAGGCATTTATTTCATAATGATAATATACTTCAAAAGAGAATGACCATGGCAAAAAATGAAGTATCTCTACCCTTCCTAATCTAAGACTATAGATTTTCTTTCGCCACATCCCATAAATGTTACATTTATCTTAAACCCCAGGTCTATTTAATTTTTTCTGCTTTCCTGGAAGATTTCTGGAATTAAGATTCTTGGATCCTAACTTAGAGATAAAACATCTAAAGTAAATTGGAAAATTCCTTCTTTTTTTTTTTTAAGTTAGAAAGTAGTATAAAACTCTAATGAAAGGATTTTAGAGACAGACATTAGAGGGCAGTGTTGCTTTAAGATAAAACATCTAAAGTAAATTGGAAAATTCCTTCTTTTTTTTTTTTAAGTTAGAAAGAAGTATAGTATAAAACTCTAATGAAAGGATTTTAGAGACAGACATTAGAGGGCAGTGTTGCTTTAAGCATTTAGCCCTCCACCAGACACAGTTAAACTCCTAGAACAGTTTGAAGTTAGTTTAATAACCATAGTTTAAATTATGATTTATTCCAAGTGACCAGAATATCAAGCAAATAAAACTATTGCATATCAAATGAAGAGTAAGAAAAAAGCTTACAAGAGTATCTATTTATGTTTAATTTTCCACTTCCTCCTACGCTTTCTTCCTTCTAGCAGGTAACCCCCAGCCACTCACCACAGGGCCTCTCCTGTTTCTCCTTTCCAACCACTCATGCTTCCAGGCTGGCATACAGGTCGCCTTCAGTTTCTCCCTGATCATTCTTTCCTCTGGGCGATCGTCCATCTTGTGCAACCCTTTGAGAGTTTCTTTATTCTCCATCTCACGACTAAAACGGAGGGAGAAACAAGGAGAATGAGAAATTTATATAGAAGAAATAATTTCCAAGAACAAACAGAAAAGCATGGCTCTATTTTAAAATTCCAATGGATATGTAACCAAAAAGATAACTGCTAAAAACACTGAACAATTTAAGCAAGGTATGAAAATATTGTGAATTATATACTACTGTATTGTTGAACTTACAAAGTGGATAGTCTTGAATGTTACATGAAAACATGAGTTTAATGCCTTTAAAAAGAAATGTTTTATGTAGAAGGTGCAGGCTTACTAATGCAGACCTTTGTTCCCAGGTAGTTAAAATAGATCCTAAGATATTAAGAACTGACTGCATTAACAAATACATTCATGAAGGCTGCATGTTTCTAATTTCACTACTCTAACATACACAAGTACATGACAAACTAATATTTAGAAGGGCATCTTACTACTCTTTATCACAGGAATTCCAATAATTTAAGTCAACACAGAATCTGATGGGTATGCTCATCTTCTAAAATGAGCTGAATATTTAATAAGCTAAATAAAACTTAACTACATCTTCTATGATCCCATAACAATTTTTCTTTTTTTTTTTTTTCCTTTTTTTGTCTTTTTTTGTGTCCGGCAACGGACCACAACCCTCAGTGTCACGCCCGTACCGGACCAGACCGGCAATGGGATCGCAACCCTCGGTGGTGCACCCGCACCTCGCTCAGCCAGTGAGCGGGAACCGGTCTGTATGTGGGATCCGAACCCTCGGCGGGAGCGCCGCCGCGCTCCCAAGCAGAGCACTGTAGCAGTGCGCCACCGGGCCAGCCCCCCATAACAATTTTTCAAAGCCTAAATGATCAAATTAATTTTTTTATAGAACAATAATTCCATGACAAAGCATTGGGGGCACTTCATATCAAAAGAGTAAAAAAGATCCGGTACAAACATTTTGACCTTTACTTCATCAAATAGTGTGGCATTACCAGAATAAATTAATTTCTAAACTAGGCACTTTTGAGAATTAATTCTACAAAGCCTAATAGGTAAAGCATCAAGCTCACGAAAATCATTAATTTAAAAAACCTTTACTTCATCAAATAGTGTGGCATTACCAGAATAAATTAATTTCTAAACTAGGCACTTTTGAAAATTAATTCTACAAAGCCTAATAGGTAAAGCATCAAGCTCACGAAAATCATTAATTTAAAAATGTATTCATATCCACATGCGCACATATATACACACAATATGCATAGATTTTTAAACCTGGTTCATAAGGAAGCAGTTAAAGCAACTGTACTCTGGAAGAAGTAACAATTTTAAAAATAATAAGCTTACTTCAATAACTATTTTGAAAAGTCTATAAGGGTAGAGAGCAATAATTTTTCTACACTGATAGGAAAAGGAAACATTCAAGGAAATACCAGAGATGATACCTCGAGCTTACTAAAAAGTCATATTCAAATTCCTCTAGGAATTTTCCAGCTTATCACAACTATGAAGCAGTATCTTCAGAGAACCAGCAAAAACTTTTACTTAACACACTAGAAAGGAAATGGTTAACTGGTTTCACTGAAGCATCAATACTGTGAGGGGAATAGAAACCAACATGTTAAATACCTCTGTGTGAGAGTCTGGCCTAGATATTTTTAGAAATACAAAGAGCATATAACACTTGATTTGAAGCTTGCAAATGGGCATTAACAACATATAGTAAAATATTTCCACCACACAGGTATAAAAACTGTCACATAGAAAGAAGCAATATGAGATGGGCAGAGGTGGAAGAGAGAAATGTTTTCCTGAAAATCCATTCTGCTCAGTTAATACTTGGGGAAGCTCAGATTTATAGGCAACTGAATTTATGGGCTGATCGCATACCAAAAGTTCACTCAGAAGTCTCTACTTTGAAAGCAAACACTTTCCCCCCTCCAGTAACAATGTTGCAAGGTGTAGTTAAGTTCACAGAATAGTTCCCCCCAAAATAAGTCCCATAGTGGAACTAGAGTGCATTTTAATACCAGAAGCTCCAGCACTTCCTGACAATGGCATTATCTATGCTCTTCCCTCTGGTTCTAGACATCTCTGATCCCCCAAATTTGTTCCAGGAGTATCTCTTCTCTGTTCTGCATTTTCAGTGCCGCTCTTCCTTTCAACCACCAAAACACGGATATTGTTCTCCTTGTCTAAACAAATCTTCTTGGATGATTTGGCCTCCTTAAAGTCTGTATGATCTGCCTCCTTCCTTTCCACTTGTTTGAAAAAACTATCCTCTTTTAAACCAATTTCTTATTATAAATAGTATGGAAAGCCATACTAGTAGCTAAACTTTTCACACATATCTGTGATTATTTCTTTAGCATAAATGCCCAGAAATGGAATTGCTGGGTCAAAATGTATACAAATTAAGATTTAGATAGTACATACTGGAATTATCTTCAAGAAAATGTATCTTCCATTCACCACTCCCCCCATCCCCAGGTCAAGTTGCTAAGTTATCTGGTCTGAACTAGCAACAAGCTCCTCAGGGGGCCTCTTCACTTTGAATCTTACTCCTATCCAATCCAGGCTTCACAGAGAAGCCAGAGTTGCTTCCCCCATTAAAATCCTCTAGTGTTTTCCCCAGGGTTTAGACTAAAATCCAAAACATTTAGCATAGCCTATGAGGCTCTGCATCATGTGGTCTCACCCTAACTCACGTCACCCAGACCTGCACCCCACTCTTCTGCTTCTCTCACTGCCTCAAAAACTCCAAAATCTTTTTTGCTTAGGGCTTTTTCCCGGGCTTCTTCCTATTCTGCCTACTTCTCGCCTAGTTAATCTCTTCCCACTCTTGAGATTTTCCTCAACTCCTCAGAAATGGTCCAGACCTGTTAAGAACTCCTGGTTCCATTCTCTCACAGCACTTGTATCAGTCCATCAACGTGCTCATGGCAATTTGCAAACTATCCCTCCTTCCTTCCTGAACTGTAAGCTCCATGAAGGTAGAAACCATGTGTTTTATCCATTTATACATGCGACATCTAACAATGTCTGGTTCACAATAGGTATTAAAAATATATTAAATGAATGATCATTTATTAACATCTTTGGCAGTCCTAAGGACCTTCCTCAGTTTTAAATTTTAATGACCATATTAAATCCTTTTATAGTTCTGTATTTAATTAAGACTAAATTTATAATTTAAATGTTGTTCAGTAGAATGATTTTCATTGTTCCTAAATTTAATCCGCAAATACAAAGTGTTCTTTCTAGTCTCTTCATAATTAATAATTACATATCATTAGTTCTAAAATATTTTTTTTCACATTTTTTTTTCCTTTTTTGTCTTTTTTACTGACCGGTAACGGGATCGCAACCCTCGGTGTTGCGCCCGCACCGCGCTCAGCCAGTGAGCGGGAACCGGTCTCCACATGGGATCCGAACCCTCGGCGGGAGTGCCACCACGCTCCCAAGCAGCGCACTCTCCAGTGCACCACCGGGCCGGCCCTTTTTCACATTTTAATATCTGAAATCTGAATGCCTCTTACAGTCAGATATTGTTGTAATGGGCCAACCCCGTGGCTCACTCGGGAGAGTGCGGTGCTGGGAGCGTGGCGGCACTCCTGTCGCGGGTTCGGATCCTATATAGGGATGGCCAGTGTGCTGCTCACTGGCTGAGCACAGTGTGGGTGACACCAAGCCAAGGGTTACGATCCCCTTACCGTTCACACACACACACACACAAAAAAAAAAAAAAGAAAGAAAAAAAAGATATTGTAATTTCTCTGGTAGGGCTTCCCCCCCCCCCTTTCTTCATGGTATATAAAATAATGGTACAATTTATAATCACTGGTATTTTAGAATCAATGAAATATACAGTAAATCCTACTCTATGTGCCAATAAGAAATCATATCTACTCAGTTTGTCTCTGAAATCGAAACCAATCTGGGAAGAAAAATAGGTTTTTCTTACATATTTGTTTTCTTATAATCCCAACATATAATCTTCACAGACCAGATACACACACACACACACACACACACACACACACACACACGGCTTTTATTTTTACCAGATAATTATTTGTGTGTGTACATATGTATAAAGCAGTCATTTGTTATCCAATTAATATCACAGCCACAGGAGAAAAAACATGCTTTTTTTTTTTAAACCAAAGCTAACCTAAACAGATAGCTGTAAAGTCACTGGGACAGGAGAGCCATCTCTCATTCACGTTGGTTAAACATTAATGTTTAGGGGAGTTATTTTTGCCATATCTATTTTAACTAAAATAATAGCTTATATATTTATGACTTTTAAAAATAACACATTTTAGCAAAACAAATAATGTGTTTTGGGAAACCACCTTGAAGACTTAAAAAATAAATAAAATTTTAGGCAGATAAATGAGAAACAATGTTACAGATCAGGCTTTTATCTTCCTTTCCTGCTTGTTTAGGAAACATGAGGTTTCTTGCTTTCTTTTGGTTTCTAAACATTCCTCAGAATGAATTTGTGATTGAGCCAGGTTCTCTAGGGCCCTTTCTCCCATGAAGCCAGGTTTCTAGTCCTAGATCTTTCTAGACTACAGAACTCATCCACTAAAAACCAAGATGCTTCAATGATCCCTTCTCAGGAAAGCCAGTCAGTCCTGCCTTTATCTGACCTACTGTGGTGCCAGCATTGTTGATTGTACTGACTCTCTTATACATCTTTCCTCTCTTATTCTACAAGATCATTTTCTCCTACTTCTGCATCTAACCATCTTACTAACTTCTTCAGTGCCATAAACTAGATCCTCTTCCTGGTGCCCTTTGAATGACAACCACTGCACTCTTCTCGCAGCACTGAGATAACTTTCTTCCTAAGTATACTAAGATATTTCACACCTGTCTTTGCAGATGATTTTTTTCCCTGCGAGGAATACCCTTTACCATCTTATATGCCTTCAGTAAAGAATTTCCTATCACCATTTTATGGCAGTTAGCTACGCTCTCACCAACATGCTAAATATTAATTATAATATAGTATAAAATCAAGTATATGTTTAAGTATCTGCCTCCCTCACCCTATCAGGAACTCTTCCCAGACAGGTTACATCTTGTTCAATTTTCTGTCACTGCCTGGATGGGCTACAAACAGTACACGACACATTGCCCCCTTCTGGGGAGCCAAAGGCCTACCCAGCAACAGTCACCCGCCCTTCTAAGAGAGGTGCCTGATGCTTAGGGTGCCACATTTATACATCAGAACCCATCCTGCAGTCCACAGCTGGCTGGTCCAAGAATGAGCCTTGGTCCAACGACCTTCTAAACCAGACGGTATTGACATCTTAGTCAGATCTTCCCTCTCTGGGAGTTTGAAAGCAAGATACATGAACAGTGTCACCATAGGAAGAATGGCAACAAAAGAGAGAAACAGAATGAGGCAGTAAGTAGAGCAATGAGAGAGCATTAGTCAGGAGGAAGATGTAGTTAGAGATGGAGAAGTGATACAAGTTAAACACAAGAGTTGCACCTGTGTCCCTTGATATGCTGTTAGATGATGACAGCTACTTTTACACGACCCTGGCTGATGAATGACTAGTTCTCCAGAGGCCGCAACACATGCCACAGTGGAGGAAACTTCTTCACAGTTTCTTTACGCTGGAACGAAATAAACCCTAACCCTAACACAAACATGTGTCTGTTCCCTGCAACCCCAAAAAGCCTAACTAATTCTGTATAGTACCAGGCACACAGAGGATATTCAATAAATACTCAAAAATAGAATCCTACTAAGTCTACTATAATTTTTATAAAGTTATTTCTTAAATGGTTCACCTTTGGCATGGGAATATTATGTTAGTCAACAACTAGTAATAGAAAGAAATAACTGCCAGACTATGTCATTATAGAAAAAGTTAACATCACATGCCAGACATGGTGTTCGGTGCTGTCCATGTATTAACTTACTTCACTCTCCAACAACCTTATGAGATCGTTACCATCTGAGGCGTGGAGAGGGTGGGTTACATGCCCAGGGTCACACAGTTTGAAGTGAGTACAGGACCAGGATTCAACCTGCCCCCAGTCTGACTCTAAAGCCTGTGCTCTTCACTGCTATGGTAGGTCACTGCCAAATCTGATTCTGTTTTTACAAGTCAGCACTCAGATATCTATGCTGATACCTATTTGATAATAATACAAACAAATTTTATAAGTTTTACAATGGTGACTATTTTACTAAAAGAATTAAAGCAGCACATTAATTCTATTCACTAGTGGAGCATTTAACTGTAATAGGAACAACTATAACGATCATATAAAACCTTTCTGGAAATTAATGGGATTTTAACCTTAACATAAATAAAGATTTCCATAATAGTTTAGACTATGGATAACTGTATATAGAGAGAATCCCAATTCTCTCAGTGTCCAAAGAATCACAAGGAACCCTGGAAAATACATTGGACTATTTGGGACAGGCACAAATCAGAGCCACCGACCTGAGGTCTACTTGAAAAGTCCTCATACCAGCAGGAATTCACATACTACCAAATTCGCAAGCTTTGTTACCAAGGAGAGAGAAGAGCAAGAGAGGACCTACCTTCCAAAACGATACTAGTCCATTGTGGGCCCCTTAAAATGTAAGTTTCCAGATAAAAGGCAAGAGAAGGAATGACTTAGGTAAGGATGGGGGGACAGCATGATAAAATGTAAAGGTCAGAAACCCCCAACCATGAACAGCACTGTGCTAACAGCTCCACATGGATTCTCAGTAATCTCATGAGCCAAGACTCTTACTATCCCATTTTACACAGGAGAAAAAAGACAAGCTACATGATCGAGGTGATTAAATCTATATGTAAAAAAACCCCAGATTTAAAATCAGATAAGAATGACTTCACAGTCTGTGTCTCCTACAGAACAAAAGGAAAATGAATACTTTTAAGTGCTTAAAATCTGTTCATCTGAATATGAGTCATTAGCAAATGAAAACAAAACCAAAAAATTTGTATCTTAATACTGGGACAATTCTGTTTTTCAGTAAGATAGTTTCTCCAAAGATATGTCATTTGCAACAGTTGGCTTTTCCCTGTTCTCAGCAAGAAGGATTAAATAAAACCATTGGTGAGGGCAACCCGTCCATTTACCACACATCTAAGTTTACATAAGAAATAACAGGGTGTAAAAATGGCTCACATTATGAAAATTAGTTCCCAAAAGATTTTATTCCAGGTTGTAGTCAGTAATGTTTGACCCAGAGATCTAAAGATGGGACAACCTCTATTTATTTATAATAATAAACAGCTACTAATTTTTTTCCTATATAGAGTAAACATCCTCTCTTTTGCACAACAAAAGACTGTTGATTTCTTAATATGGGTATAGCTGTGGTACAACCAGTTTTATAATATGTTGACTATCTAACAGAAATCTTTATTAGGAAGGAAAAACTATTTCTAGTATTATGTGCAAACCTCCCTATTTAGTCCTTTGAGAGATACAGGCACAGAATTCACCCTCAAAAAGCTCATATTCTGATTAACTACATCAAAAGTTAAATAATATAGAAGCTAAATAATGAAGACAATAATATAACTAATTATAAACAAAGAATATAAGCAGTTTAATACCACCTTAGTGATTTTGATTGATTCATATTTCTAAAATATTCTAAATTGGCATGCACATACTATAAATCCATTTATCTGAAATGATGAATTAGTTTCTACTAAAATATCACCTCATTTGAGTTGTAAAATTAAAAGTATTCTCCAGTAGGAATTACAGGATTTTGAAAAGTAGAACATGGTTAAAAACCACGAAGAGAATGTACGAAATTAATGAAAATTAAGCTGAAATAATGTATTAATAGGTAATCATACTGCAAATGCCCGCTCACTAGCTGATCTACAAAAGGAAAGGGTAAGTTCTTTGAGGGCAGGGCCTTTTCCCTATACTGTCCTACAGCTAAGAACAAAGTACCCAGAGCAACAAATGCCATGGGCTTGATAAACACTGGCTGATTCAGAGAGTAGTTGGTTATCATTTCTAATCAACAAAGATCTAGGAGATAACACTGTGCAGATGTTGCGGCCATCACACATAATGGACACATGCACTCCATAACTTCTACCACAAATTAGTGCCTTTGGGGACATGCAAACAGCTTCAAAGAGAATAGGGAGAATATTCAAAAGGCTTCCCTACTTCTAAATTAGTAATTTGTAAAAGACTGGCTTAACAATCATCATGCAAATATAGTAACAGAGAATTTACAAAAAGCAGAGAGCTACTAGTCAGTATCAAACCATTCTTAAAGGTGGCAACTCTATACCAATTTCCTTTTTTTTTCTGCAGTCAATTACAACATGCCCAAGTCTCCCTTTAGAGAAGGCAAATCAAAAATAAAACTGTACTTTAACTGTATAATTCTCCTATACTATACATTCTTCCATGTTAGAAATATATTTAAAGCAGATGAAATTCTATAGAATACTGAATAAACTCTAAGGAATTCCTAAATAAATTACTACCGGTAACTCAGACTCAGTGTGATATAAATTTCAGACACCATTAAAACATATAAAATAATGTGTGCATAAAATATTGACGACGACAGACTAGGGCAGTATTATGATTAGTAGAGGATATATTAAGTGAAGAAAAAGATTCTAGTTTCTTTCATGAATTACATTTTTGTTGAACTCTACTCAAAACTATATTATGATTAAAAGGCATCTTTCTTGATCACAAATATTCACAGGAATATTCAAATATGAATTTGGTAAAACTGCCTTGCAGGAAAAGTCTAAAACTGCCTTGCAGGAAAAGTCTAACTTGTAAAATTAAAATACAAACATTTTTGATGTACTCCAATAGCCTGCAAAGTTACTGACACATTTAAGGTAAAACACCAACGGGAGACCTTCTGGTAGACATACTTACATATGAGTAAATACCATCAAACATTCCCTGTGGCTGAAACCAGAAAAGCCAAAAAAAAAAAAAAAAAAAGAGACACAATATAAAAAGATTTTCTAAATCACCTCTTTATACCTGCCCAATCCCAAAAAGAAAATAAAGCAGCAATGCGAAGGCTTGGTTAACGTGTTCCTTGGTACACCCTCATCTCTCAGAAATGTAGCTGGCAGATTCCACTAAAATCCACCCCATTCAAGTTCCACTAAAAGCCACCCCATTCAAGTTATTAATGTACCGCAACAAGTCAGTCTAATTCGCATTACTCATGACATCATTTAATTCCTTGGTACACCCTCATCTCTCAGAAATGTAGCTGGCAGATTCCACTAAAATCCACCCCATTCAAGTTCCACTAAAAGCAACCCAATTCAAGTTATTAATGTACCGCAACAAGTCAGTCTAATTCGCATTACTCATGACATCATTTAATAATGGAACTGAGATGTTCTATCCAAATCTGGCAAGTGTACAATTCTTCCTTCTAAATGGTTAACAGATGAATATAAAAATCAACACGTTTATATAAGAATAAAACTAAGTATGTATATATACTTTGTCAAGCCATGGAAACAGTCATGTGTATCCTCAGTTCGAGAAAACAAACTTCAACAGAAGTTAAAACTTGCCAGGCAGAAAAGAGAGTTCAGACAAGTCAAAAATACATCAGAATTGGGGGGGGGGGGGGG
>NW_007729418.1:168208-185437 GCF_000696425.1 Galeopterus variegatus | reverse complement strand
AAAAGAGAGTGTGGGGGGGGGGGGGGGGGGTAGCTATGCAGAGCCAATCAAGAATATGAAATGACTATTAAAATTGATATGAATTTTAAAGAAAACTAAGAGATAAGATGAGTCTGGTTAGTAATCAAGTTAGGTTGGTAAGGAAATGAAAATCCTAAAAGGCTAGAACTTTGAAATCTGATGAGTGTTTTTTCTAAAAAGCAGCTGAGAAGAAAAAGCAGGAGGTGAGAGCAGACTTTTAGCTTCCCCCCCACCGCACCACCCCTCCCATGTGTGGGCATAATAGAAAACAAATTAGACTAACGTGAAACCAACATGTTGATAGTTCTCTAGTGACCTAAGACTCAAGTTCAATGAAATCAGCTGACTCATCACAAATTATGAACTAAAATTCGTTGGTAATATTTATGGAGACAAGTGAAAATCATAAAAATGGTCAGAACTGAACAGAAATATGAGTTTGGTGATTTTGTAAGATTCATCACCTCATGAAATATATGAAAATCTTAGTAACAGAAAAACAATGCTGTTTCAGTAATGATAGACAAAATAAATGAACTGTAAAGTTACTGGCTATCTCTGGAATATTTACTACTTTAAATTTTTCTCAAGATTACTTTCTCACTCATCAATATCATCACCTTTGTAACAGTACGTGTAAATACTATTACTCTTGATCCATCTTCCCAGGAGGATGGATTCACACTGTTCTTTTCGTCTCACCTGAGAACTCGGAAAATCTATGAGGTTTAACGTAAACGAAGTCTTTTCAGACAGCCAGTGTTTTCACAGGGAGTTTAAGATCAATATGGTCCCACTTCCCATTTATTCCTTTTGAAAAAAAACCGATGTAAGCTTACATTCTTCTGATATTCTGTGCAAAAATTCCACTGTTTATTCCTTCCTTTGTTGTGTCCTTAATACTGTAGAAAGAATCTTTAGAAACCTTTGGGGGAAAAAATGGGACATTGTGACCATCCTCTTCCTTAATTGTTGAACACAGATCAGTAAGCAAGGAAAAGGATGCTCTTTTTCTTTTTCTTAAAATATTTGGCTAAATGTGTATTTCCTTTCAAGAATTCCCCTTTTGTGCTACTTGACAAACCTAGGATTGGGAATGTTTACAAGAAAACTAATGTGGGTAAACATAGTGAGATCTTACATTACTCTGAAGAAGTACAGTAGTCCTCCCTTACCCTCAGGGGATACATTCCAAGACCCCCGGTGGATACCTGAAACCTTGGATTGTACTGATCCCTATGTATACTATGTTTTTTTGACCTGATAACCCAGGGTGCTACTAAGTTACTAACAGGAAGGTAACATATATAGTGTGGATGCGCTGGACAAAGAGATGATTCACATTCCAGGTGAGACTGAGAGAGATTTCGTATGCTACTCAGAATGACACACAATTTAAAACTTATGAATTATTTATGTCTGGAATTTTCCATTTAATATTTGCAGATCATGGCTGACCATGGGCAACTGAAACCATGGACAGCAAAACCACGGGTAAGGGGGGACTATTGTAGACTGGAACCACTGTGGGCACCAGCACTGCGGGGCAGTTCAGCAAAGCACCGTGTCTTGCGCTCCATCTAAGAGCACTTGTATAGAGTGCATGGCACAGTGCAGGCATCTGAAAAAACATGGCCGGTCCTTCGCCATTTTGGATTTCATCAAAAACATCCCAAGGCAGTGTTATGTGGAGACTCTGGTATATTTTTTCTTTGGAACCTTCTCCAAATGGGTGTGTGATTACATTTTTACTAAATGATCTCTGAAGAAATGTGGCCATCCGGTTTGAGTATTCTTCTAAGAGATCAAATGAACGAGGCTGGTACTTGGGAAAGTGATCTGTTACTGTATATATTCCTCTCCCACATTTTAAAGAAGTGGTTTAAATATGCAACATTTTGAATGAGTATCTTCCATGTTAATAAAAACTTTTAATTGTTTTTAATGTTCTGAGATTAATGGAGAAGAGGGGATAATGCTGAATTAGAATACAAAGCCCTCTTACAGCCTTTGCTAGGAGGATTTCTTTCCAAACCCAGAGGAACAGCTAGTACTCTACTTCCTTCCAGCTGGTAGAAAGGCATGTTAACTGGGATGCTCAGAATGAGGAAGAATGACACCCTGACAAATGCAGCTTTTCCTCTCTATGCTTTTAATGCTAACAAACCACTATGTTCAATGAATGTTGGCACACCTACCATGTGTTAAGTATGGGGCTAGGCAACAGAGAATAAAAATAAAGAAAGAGGATAAATAAGGCAAGGTCTTTATCCCTCTAGACACTTAGTGTAACAGAAGCAAGAAAATACAATGCCAGTCTACTATAATTATTTAACACATCATAAATAGTTACAAGGATGGAGTGATCTCCATTCTTAATTTTATCTGTGGGAGTCCTGGGAAGATACACAGAGGAGGTGATGCCCTAATAACTTTAAAGAATAGGATTGGCAGGCATGGAGCTGGTGAAGGCTGAAAGGAGATATTCTACACAGAAGGCATAGCTTTGGGAAAAGTAACGTTCCATAATACAAAACATCTTATGATCCTATAGATTAGGAAACACTAGATGAAATAAAGTTAGTTGGGTTAATTCACTACAGCACATCTCAAAAAGGCTCTAATACAAACCTATGTGCATCATGATTCTCCAAGGGGAAAAAGGTATGCAGCATCCCACACACTTATTTGGCATTAAAGTCCTTTTTGCTGAACACCTTTGATAGAGTAGTGCTCCTTGAGACATATTATAAGAAATCTGTACTCAATCATCTACACAGACCCTCTTGTTCTAATAAGATAATATTTCTAAGAAAAAACCGGGGAAGAAATTAACACCAGCTGTCTTAATGTCTTAATATAAGACCTCTTATGCTATCATAAAATTCATCATATCTTTAGTGCAATATAAGGCTCCAAGAATTCAAAATAAGGGAGAAAAAGGATTATTTGACAGACAGACAGCGAGATGGGTAAAGTCTACTGGCACGAGGCTAGAGTTTGTCACAAAGATTTACCCCTGGCCCAGTCTACTCACTTATCTGCCAAGGACTTAGGTCTGGGGTGAAGACAAAAAAGCCATGAGCAAAATAACTCCCTGATAAACCATTTTCTGTAAAAATCACTATATGGCTATAAGAAAGCTCCAGAATCTGAAATTTTAAAAAGGGCCTGAAGAACATTCTCATTCTACGCAAAAGACCTAGCTGTGCACAGAGGGCACACCTGTTCGTCTTCAGCACTGACGGCAGTGTAGCAAGCAGTGAATGGTGGGTGAAGCAGCTCGGAGCAGAAACAGCATCAGTGCCCAGCAGAGGCAGAGACCAACGTGGCTGAAGGAGGCAAAGACAATGGCTGAGAAGGCAGTGTCATCCAGAGAAGGCTACAAGGCAACTGACTACATTCATTGACCAGCATATGTAAGGCCCACACTGGGGACTTTACGAAGTATTGTGGGGGCAGAGGACTGTTAGAGGTACGGATCAAGCAACAGCCATCCAAACCAGTAAAATCTGGGCAGCTTCCATCAAAGAGACCCCATTTTAACAGGGCAGGGTCACATGAGGAAACCTGGGTTGTACACATAACAAAACCAAAATGGCTTCTTAGTCAACAGAGATCATACAACTTGAAAGACAGGTTCCTAGGATTGGGTAGATAAGGTAAGTAGTCATACCACATACATAATCAAGAAGTACGGCACAGTGATCATGGGCATGAGCTCTGGAGCCAGGCTGCCTGAGTTCAAATCTGAGGCCTGACACTTACTAGCTACTAGTCTAAGTTATTTAACCTCTCTGTGCCCCTTTTTCCACACTCTAAAGTGGGGATAATAATACCTATTACATACGGTGACTATTAGGATTAAATGAGTTAACGTAAGTAAAATACTTAGGAAAAAAGTCAACTTCCCAGATTTCCTTCCATTAATTTCTTGTCCTGTAAAATGGGGATAATAATAATAGCTAATATTTATGACTCACTCACTATGTGCCATGCCCTGTTCTAAGCCCTTTGCAAATAATTCTCACCTCTGTCTTAAAATGAACATGGACAAAGCACTTACAACAGTGCCAAGTACATGGTAAGTACACAATAAATGTAATCCCTACTGCTGCTATTATCATTAAAGTCACCTTTATGGAGCATCTCCTCTGTTCTAGATACTATGTTAGGTGCTGTCCATACAGTGGCTTTAAGTCTCACCAATGCTACAAGGTAAGACTCATCTTCATTGAACTCTTGCAGAAAGATTAAGTAGCTTGATTTAGTATCCACAGTGAGAATTCTGGGTTTCAAAACCAGGTCTTGCAAAATATACATCTGACAAAGGATTAATATCCAGAATATACAAGAAACTCAAACAACTTTACAAGAAAAAAACAAGCAACCCACTTAAAAAATGGGCAAAAGAGCTAAGTAGGCAATTCTCTAAGGAAGATATACAAATGGCCAACAGTCATATGAAAAAATGCTCAACATCACTCAGCATCCGGGAAATGCAAATCAAAACCACACTGAGATACCATCTCACCCCAGTGAGGATGGCTAAAATCCAAAAGACTTTGAACGATAAATGCTGGCGAGGTTGCGAAGAAAAAGGAACTCTCATACATTGTTGGTGGGAATGCAAAATGGTGCAACCCCTATGGAAAATGGTTTGGAGGTTCCTCAAACAGTTGCAGATAGATCTACCATATGACCCAGCTATCCCACTGCTGGGAATATATCCAAAGGAATGGAAATCATCAAGTCGAAGGTATACCTGTTCCCCAATGTTCATCGCAGCACTCTTTACAATAGCCAAGAGCTGGAACCAGCCCAAATGTCCATCATCGGATGAGTGGATACGGAAAATGTGGTATATCTACACAATGGAATACTACTCAGCTATAAAAACAAATGAAATACTGCCATTTGCAACAACATGGATGGACCTTGAGAGAATTATATTAAGTGAAACAAGTCAGGCACAGAAAGAGAAATACCACATGTTCTCACTTATTGGTGGGAGCTAAAAATAAATAAATAAATTCACACGTGCACACACAAAAAAAACGGGGGGGGGGAAGAAGACTTAACAACTACAACTCCTTGAAGCTGATACGACAAGCAAACAGAAAGAACATTGTTGGGTGGGAGGGGGGAGAGGAAGGAGGGAGGGGGGTTTCGGTAATGGGCCACAATAATCAACCTCATTGTATATCGATAAAATTAAAAAAAAAATAGGTAAATCAGTTTCAAGTATATGACAAAATATATGAAAACTTCAAAATTCCAGGGTGGTTTTGTTTCCCATCCACCCACCTCCAGCCCTGTACCATGCCAATTTTAAAGGAAACTTAGCTAAATGTCTTTAATAATATTGATTACATGGATGAGCTAGTATGTTTTCTATTTTATCACAAAACTATTTATATAGGTTGTATGAATTGGTTATATTTTATTTTAAATAGACCAAGGATATGTTTCAACTTTGTTTCAAACAAATAAATTTGTAAACTTTTGTTTGCAAAATTATGTCTCTCGGTGACATTAATATATTTGAATTCAGGCTCATCTTACTGTTTTTGTTTTAATTCCTCATGCTTTATATGGTTTGTCATTAACTTCTGATGTAGAAGTAATTAGCAATCCAAAAATGCTGTGAAAATGTCCTATGCCTCCAGTGTTTTAACAGCGGCTTATTTATATAAATATGATCTAAAGTAAGAATAACATTATTAAAAAAATACAAAAAAAAAGAATTACTTTTGTAGAGCCGTAGAACCATGTACATGGTTACCTTTCTTTACACATTACAGAGGTTTTTCACAAATACTTTTGCAAATAGCTTGTAATTTTTTATTTAAAGGTACCATTTAAACTTAAACACAATTTGTAACTTAAAAAAACAAACAAACAAAAACACCAAAACCAGGTCTTTCTGGCTTTAAATCCCTATCTTCCCTCCTCCTACACTATGCTGCTTCATACTTTCTTTTAACAATTAGTTACTTGAAAAACAGATAAAAGCAGCAAAATACACTTATTTTTTCTGGTTTTAGGAGGTAGCAATGTTGATTAGAGACAAGTGGAATGTGAAGACGGCTGTTCAAGGTGACCTCTGGATGTGGGGAGGAAGACAAGGGAGGCTTCAGCCATTTTTTATTATTATTTTAAAACTCACAAACCCCCCCCCCCCCCAACTGCAGCAAGTATGATAAAATATTAACATTTATTAAATACTGGTGAAGGTTTTATGGCTGTTCATTATACTACAATATATTCCCTTTGTATTTTTCTGTATGCTTGAAGTATTTCCTTAGAAATAAACATGTGCCACTCAACTACCACTCTATGTTGTGGGAAGCTTCATGGAGCCAAAGGAAAATACAGTTAAGTCCTGACAGTGCCATTAACCAGCGACATGATGTTAAGTAATTTACAGCCTTTTTTGAAATCAAGAACCTACAAAATCAGATCAGACTCCAAGATGATACTTTAAAGCTGGTGAGTGTCAACGTAATAATTAATTTATTACCACCACTATAAAAATGCTATATTCCTGCTAGGGAGATACAGCATCAGAAAATAAAAAGCTCAATAGGACCCACAAACTCCCTTCAATTGTTAAACCTGGAGAGAATCTCCCAACATTTTATTTATATACAATATACTTTGCCACTCCCATAACGCAGTAGCTCCCAGTGTTTTCAAATGTGAGAATCCTTTTTAACATTATCGTCATCGCCATCTCCACAGCAGCTATGTGGATCTGCAGACCCCTTGTGATAACTCAGGCTGGAAATACTGCTATAAACTTTTAGACTCTACGGACAGTCACTAAGACAAAGGCAATTCAAGCTAATTAGTAAAACGGGCGAGGCGTATCAAAGCTCTCTCAGAAGGATCAAACAACTGTCAAGAGGAACATTTGAGAAAGCTGAGAGCACAAAGCATAGATTTTAAGGTTGTTCTACACTAATAACAACTCTTCTAGTCTTTTTCTTTTTAATGAATGAGCCACAAATTTCTCTTCCTTAAAAGAAACATAACCATTTTGTATATTTAAGTGCTGTGAGTCAAAAAGATGTAAAGTAATAGCCTGAAATGAGAAATGAAACATGGTGCTTTCTGATCAAATCTCAGTTCCAGTTGTCCTGATGTCTCAAATCTGAACTCTGACTGCTCCAGGCCAGGGCTCTCTGCAGCTACATAGCCTACTTTTCTCACAATCTAGAAAAACAGTACCAGAAATGCTTAATCTTTGTCAAAGCACAGAATTTATGGTTTGCTTTTTTTTTTAAAGGAGGAAAGCTGGGACAATGTTAACAAGAGTCATACTGGTCTTTTGAGTGCTAATATGAAAACACAATTACTGCTAAAGTATTTTTGCTTTTGTATTTAAAACTGTTTTCAAGAGTATTTGCTATTCAGACAGTTAATACTCATTATTTAAGTAACATGAATAGATGTCACTGCAAGTTATACTTTAAACCAGAAAAAAAGAAAAAAAAAAAAGGTGACTGACCCTTGGTTAATAACATCTGGTGTTTAGGACACAAGCTTGACATATTTGTCTTAGAAAACATAAACATTTTATGTAGAATGAATTCTAATACCTTAGGCCATATATTTTTTGTTTATCACTTTGGGATCCTAGCAGAAAATATCATCCCTCAGTGGGTCGTACAATTAATCTAGATATCAGCAAGTATAAATCAATTTAGCATACAGTCCATCTCCTTTTTAAAAAATCACTTTCTACTTATATAGCCCAATAAGTGGAAAAAGCTGGAGATGACTGATGCCTGGTAATAAATTAAGCCACAACACCAAAGATGTGCCAATACACTAAAAATAATGGCTATGTAAAACTCTG
Organism: Galeopterus variegatus; assembly: GCF_000696425.1. Taxonomy (NCBI): domain Eukaryota; kingdom Metazoa; phylum Chordata; class Mammalia; order Dermoptera; family Cynocephalidae; genus Galeopterus; species Galeopterus variegatus. The sequence continues at coordinate 177,552 of NW_007729418.1, read as the reverse complement.
AAATATTCTTTAATTCTGATCCTGGTATGTTTGCTGGTGCTCACGTTCTCAACCTTTCTCTGATAATATAATTGTTAAGAGCTACCAAAAAAGCACCACACAGATGACGCTGAAAGCAGGTCTTTGGATGTGCAGCTTGACTTCAGGAATCCCTCCAGTGGTCTATGGCCAACTTGTGATCAATCTTTGTACTAATATTATCCCCCAGGAGAATGAAGTATTCCCCCGTAGATCTTGACCAGTATCATATGCTCCTCAATCCTCTCGGATTATACCTTGGAACAGTTCATGTCTTCCCAGCCATTTGTTCACCTATTCCTACCCACTGAGTGTTTATATACCGGCTTAAATCAAAACAAACAAACTTCTGGGCCAGTGAGTGCATTAAAATGATGGGAAGGTTTTGAAACTTGCAAAATGCTGAATCATGCTTATGATTAGATTTTGTTTCTACACACGGTTTTGGAGGCACAAATGCCCTCTAAGACTCCTAGCCACTCTAGTTAATCCACTGGAAGATGGGATCACTGTCCAGCATAAGCTACCTATTGGAGTTACCTGTGCCACAGCTGCAGAAACTAAGAATTCAAAGTGAAACAGAAGATTCTAGAAATCAAATGGGAGGGAAGGAAAAAAAAGTCTTCATTCAACAGGTGTCATTCTTTCCTTAGAAATGTAACCTAGGCAATTATTAATATCAAAGATGTCATCTGTTCACTAATCGCTTGAAAGAGAAAGCACAAACTCCAAGACCCTGTCCTAAATATAGTCCTAAACACTGTCTTCCTAAATAATGTTTTCCTCACTTCAATGGGATCCTGGAATTGTTCATAAATATGCCCATTTCTTTTCACTATAGCAAAAGCTACAATTTAGTTAAACCAAATAACTGTATTTGCTTTACACTGGCAGGTTTTGACTTATGACTTAGCCTGGTATAGGCTTTGAAAGACATTCATCATAACCGTTTTCTAATTTTAATGATTTCTGAACAATCTGAACAGAAATGGGACAAAGAACTGTACCTGTATATAGAATTTGTATTATTCCCATTTTGAAACATGATAGTGATTCTTTTTCATAAGCATGAATATGAATATTCTTTTTACTCAGAATAACTGTGACTCAATTCACTGTCATTCTGGCTGATACAGAACCAAAGTTATCAACCTCAAAACTTTTAAATTGAAAAATGAAAACAAAGCTGACAGCTAATACAAGCATGCTTGGAAAAATGGAATTAAAAGATAATACAAATATTTCCATGGACTTTTTGAAGACTCCTCGTAAAATGTGAGTTTACCCAGCTAAAGAAGCAGCAAAAAATAAAAGCAAAAATCCAAATTTGTCTAATTTTCTATAGGTACATCCCTTGGTCTCAATACCCTACAGGTTCCACCTCATTACTCAAGCCCAGGGTCAGCCCTTTCACTGGAGAAATTGTCCCAGATGCTGCCTTCAACCTCCCTCACTGGCCATGGCACCTATAATTCAGGGTGAGGGACTGTTTCTCAGTCTTCACTCAGCAAAATAGAACTCTGTTATAATGGCCTCTTACTTATTTGTCTCTAGCACTTGATAATGAGATCCCTGAGGACAGAAATGGGTCTCAAGTTTATGTCCCCACCAAGTAGATAGCTTGGTGTGAGAGAGTCAATAAATACGTGCTGAATAAATGAATGGGTTAATCTTTCCCCTTGGGCGGTGTTTTACTTGAGGGCAAGACTTTTGCCTTACTCATCTTTCATTCCAGGAGCACTGACTCTCAAATGCCTGGTACTTGTACATGGCAGGCTGTGAGGAAGCAATGCCTTTGCAATATCAGTCTCCAAACCAGGAAGATCTCTTAGATGTAAATAAGCTTCACTGAGGCCTCTGTGTAAGCCAAGTATCCATAAGTCCTAGGGTCATGGCAGAGAGAGAAGGGATGGGACACCAGTCTTGGGAAAAATGACAGATTTCATGCCCTGGAAAACACTACGAGATGGTAAGGAAAATAAGCTAAGAACCATGAGTCTAGACTTATTTATATTTCAGTGAAAAAAACTTTCCCACAGCTTTGGAACTTACCTATGTGTATAATTTTGTTAATTACCATTGATTTTCCTGTGGTTAGTAGGCATGAAAAGCCTTAAAGAAAACCCTTAAAGATTCTGTGCCTAGGGCCGGCCCTCCGGTGGCGGACTGGAGAGTGCGCGGGTTCGGATCCCATGTGGAGACCGGTTCCCGCTCACTGGCTGAGCGCAGTGCGGGCGCAACACTGAGGGTTGTGATCCCATTGCCGGTCCCCGGTACGGGCGTGACACCGAGGGTTGCGATCCCTTTACCGGTCAGTAAAAAAGACAAAAAGAAAAAAAAAAAAAAAAAAAGATTCTGTGCCTAGATGGTAGAGGCAGAAGCCATGACAGCATCCTGTTTGGGAAGCAACCTGACAAAAAAGAAGGGAAACTAGATGGGGAGGATGGGGGAGGGGAAGTCAATGAATAGGTGTGTCCGGGGAAGGGGCAGTACTAGAACTCAGAATCCTGATTTCTTTTTCTTTTTTTTTTTTTTCCTTTTTTGTCTTTTTTTGTGTCCGGCAACGGATCGCAACCCTCAGTGTCGCGCCCGTACCGGACCGGGACCGGCAACGGGATCGCAACCCTCGATGCTGCGCCCACACCTTGCTCAGCCAGTGAGTGGGAACCGGTCTGTATGTGGGATCCGAACCCTTGGTGGGAGCGCCGCCGTGCTCCCAAGCGGCGCACTGTAGCAGTGCGCCACCGGGCCAGCCCAGAATCCTGATTTCTTAAACCTGGATTCTCCTGGTTTGGAGGGATACAACTGGCAGGATGCATTATAAACCACAACATAAGCATGAAAATAGAGCATCTATTTCCAGAGTATCAATTTTATTCCAAGATTTGCAAAAGGGGTGTTCAGGGGTGGTTTTATGTTAAAAATACAAATATGACTTAAATACAAAATTGGAACAAATGAATGAGTGAATGAAGGTAAACCATGAGACCTGAACTGATTCTGTTCATTGTTCCAAGCAGTCACTCCTAGGACAGCAAGCTGCAGGGGATGCTCCCAGGTCTGCTCCCCTCCTCATCCTTCCACAGAAGTCTACTAAATGGATGGCTAAAATGTTCAATACCAAGCCGAAGCAGCTGTTCTGAACAACTCTGCCATCACAATATGATATTCACATGCACAAGACATGACAAAACTTCAAAAAGTTGTTTAGGAAAGGCCACAACAACTGGCCATATATAAGTAACAAGTCATCCCCTCCCTGAGGCAGAGGAAGATAAACTTTATGAATGCCAAAGTGTTAGCCACATCTCTACTTCTACCACTGTCCACCCAAAAACACCTGCCAGTGTGCGAAAGAGTAACTAGTATCTATTGGGGTATTTCTAAATAGGTCCTGAATTATTTTTCTAAGAACAAATTATTATTATTATTATTGTTAGGCAAAGCAATTTCAAAATCTTTATTCATTTATTTGTATCTGAGGTTTTACTAAATCTAGAAACCCTCCTAGAAATCACAATTTAAGGCAGGTAGTGTTTCACTCCCTCCTACAGGATATATAAATGCCAAATCATGTTATAGTTTAATGCAAAAAACTTACAAATGAATTATTTTAAAACTTTGATATTTTATTATTACCAAGAAAGCACTCTTGGATCACCTCCACAGGTACGTTGGCACACCTATGCCTTCAACACGAAAATGAGACTGACTACCAATCAAGTACACATGCTGACCAAGTTAAAATGTGAAGAGGGACATATATCTATGAGGTAACTGAAAGCAACAATTAGGAAGCAAGTAGAGAAATGCAAGAGCCCCCCAGAGGGCTTGGACAGAAAGTGGTCCTGAAAACAATGTGGGGTAGGAATAGTCACTTTAAAGGAAGTATTCACATCATCCTAAGACAAAACATGAAAAAAACGTTTAAGAAGAAACTGTGAAATGGGTTCCGGGCACACATATAACCAAGTGTTTGCTAGAATGTGATCTCTATGAGAGCAAGGATTTTTGTCTGTTTCATCACTGCTGTATTCCTAGTGCTTGGCACACAGCCAGTTCTTAATACATTTGTTGAGTAAACAAATGTTTTCTTACACCACGAGGTGACAATAATTCAAACAAGAAGAAAACTCTTATCTACATATTTCATACTTCATAACTGTGACAAGTTTTTCATCACAGACTGGTTTCCTATTAACCATTAATCAACTGTTCTAAGCCTCCTCCTTGAGAAATGTCAGTGTTTCAGAAAAGCATACTCGAGCTACTTTAACAGGTAAAACTTCCTCGTCTCTGCTCCTTCTCTTTAGCCTATAAGCATTCTTTCCTCTTGTCTTAAAATGAAAACCAACCAAACCCCCAAATGTTTCTGTCTCTGCAAACCCTCTGGCTTCCACTTTCCTCCCATCTCCCTCCACCTCCAGGCTTCTCCAGAGTAGCCAGTGTGTCCACACCCCTCTTGCACCCCTCAGTGAAGCACGGTGAGGCTCCTACTCCACCCTCTGTAGCCCTGGTCCAGCAGCGTCACTACTGCTGACCGTTTGTTCCTCGGAAAAGTCCTCTTCCCTGCCTTGTCTGTATGGCCTATTCTGCAACTTCCCCAGCTCTTCTATGGGATCCTCTCTGCTCTCTTCCAGAAAATACTGGCACTCCTAAGGGAGGAATCTAAGCTAAAACGTCCCTGCTACCCTTTCAAAGGTATGGCTATGGACCAGGGCCTACCGATCATGGACTTAAGACTGCCACAGGAACTATCCATTCATTCCTCAGTCCTTGGCACTTACGCCAGATTCTGAGCAACCCAGAGGGTTAGAGTGAACAAAGGTGTCCTTAGAAATGTTAGAGGCCAAGAATCTTCAATCCTGAAGGTGGAACTACTAGTAATTAATAAGATATAAAATGAAGCATATCTTACTTTACACAAGTTACTTTCTTAAAGCTGTATAAAAATAAAATATACATAATAAAATCATTTTCAGGAACCTGACACTGAATCACCCTTGATATTTTTGGGGGGGTGGGGAGGGTTGGAGTGTCAACTCACATTTTAATTAAAAGGGCTTTCTTAAAGCACAATGATATTTCTTCATCTTTTTTCCTCATTGCCCACATCATTTGTACCCTAAAAGTACAATTAATAAGCAGCATTCATCAAGCTGTCCTCATATCCAGCATACACATGAACACTGTCAAATCCACATAGAACCTACTCAGTTTTCTCCAAGAGTTTCTCATGAAACTAGCCACAAGTAATCAAAAACTAGAGAATACAGCAATTAAATTCTCGTTACCTCTCTCAACTCCAGCTTTTACCTGGATAATTCAGCCCCTAGCAGAGTAGTATACACAAACTAAAGTATGTCAAGAAACACATACTGAGTTGAAGTGATTGTAAATTTCCATAAGTAGTTCATATATAAGATTTATGGGACGGCAAACACATTACTATTATTATTGAAGAAAACAAAATAGTGGAATGTCAGAGATACAGTTAACAACAAATATTTATCTTGCCTTGAAGATTTCAGTTTTACCTGAGTGACCTTTCTGTAGTTAAACTTAAAGATAATCTCCTTTATTGGCAAGGCAGATTACTGAATTCTCTCAGTGCCACTAAGCTCATTATCAAGGATGCTTGCTGAACATAAAATAAAGGTCCCACACTTGATAGGAAGGCATTCATTAATTTATTTCACTAGTAGAGAACAAACATCAATAAGAGAATAAATTAACTGACATCCATTTAGGCATAACTTTACAGTGGATGCTAGTCTTAGATATTATCTTTACTCAAATTAGTAAGCAGGCATTACAAAGAATTAAAACATACCAACTAAAAGAATGCCGAAGTCTGAAATAAGTTTTTTTTTTTTTTGTCTTTTTGTCTTTTTTCGTGACCACTAACGGGATCGCAACCCTCGGTGTTGCGCCCGCCCCGTGCTCAACCAGTGAGCGGACCGGTCTCTACACGGGATCCGAACCCTCGGCGGGAGCGCCGCCGCGCTCCCAAGTGCCGCACTCTACCGAGTGCGCCACCTGGCTGGCCCTGAAATAAGCTTAAATTCAAGATCACTGGAGATGAAAACTAGCCCCCCCCCGCCCCCTGACTCACTTATAAAGAGCCCTAATAGCTACACCTAGTTGTAAAAGAATAAATTTCAAAATGCCTGAGGTACCCAAGGCAGCTCCCTGGGAGTGTGCACAAGGACACTCAGGTGGGAGCTGAGGAGAAGAGACAGAGGGAATGTGTGGGATACAGGGCAGTGGGTTGGGAGTTTTCACTCTCCCCTTTACCACTCTGTGGGGCTGGGCAGGCCAGGCCACCTAACTTTCCAAGGTATTCCCACCAACTGTGAAACGAGAATGATGCCTATGGGAGATAAAGTCTGGGCAAGCACTCTGTAAAGGATAACGTGCTCCACAGTGCTAACAACTACTACACTTCTACTGCATGTGTGCACAAAACACATCTCCGATTCTGCTGGCGAAAATGTGCACACTGAAGGAATTTAACCATATTTGTAGCTGGGAAGCTAATCTCTTCTCTGGCACAGTAAACACACTGAAGTCTAAATTTATTTGTGTTTACAACTTGCCTTATTTTATAAGAACTTTACGTAACAATAAAAAATGTTAAAATGTTTCACTGATGCTTCTTGTATTTTTGGAAGACCTAAACAGATAATTTAAAAAGTCATCATTACATATGATTTTGACTTCATCCTACATTATTACGTTGAGGAAGAACAGATAAAAGCCACAACAAGGAAATGAATTCATTTCCAAGACAAGATAATAAAACTTGTGTTCTGATGCAACTCAAACCTATCTCCTGATTTAAAAAAAAATACAAAAGTGAACATAAACAATTGTCAAGGTTAAGAGCACAGGTGTGGTATCAAACTGCTGGTGTTCCCGCACAGGCTTCAGCACACACTGCCTGCACTGCTGCCTTGCCAAGCCAACTCGCCTCTCAGGGCCTCTGCTTTCTCATTTGTAAAATGGGAACAAAAATTGCACTTACTTTACAAGGATGGTGTGAGGCTTTAACGAGACAATCTACAGAAGGCAGCCAGTGTCCCAAGCACAGAGGAACTTAACAATTACTGCCAATCTAAATAAGACAAGTTGAGTAGAATGAAAATGAACCAGGATAAATTGGGCTTGATTGGTCCCAGACCCACCTCTGCACTGAAGTAGAAAGCCTCCCAACAGCGGATGAAGCTTTTTAACGCTGCTTCCATTACTTAGAGTCAGGAGATGTCCTTTTGAATTCTAAAATGCTGTTACCATGAATCCTAGTATTTTATTTTTACTCTTCATCTCAATTTGATCTCCCCAAATTCTGTAAGTAGGAAAGGTATAATTAAATCTATTTTGCAGAGGAGGACAAACTCAAAAGAGGTTAAAATAACTTGACTCAACATCCTGCAGAAGTGGTGAGACAGTAACAGGGACAGGCCTCACAAGCCTGAGCTAATGCTAACACTTAGTTTACCACAACACACAGTCAGAGAGCAGGTTAAGTATCTTTCAACTAAAGACACTTGGCAATTCCCTCTCCAACAGCTAGAAGGGGACAGAGGAAACCAAGCATATCCATAAGGAATGACTAGTCTCTTGAATTTGTCTGTTTCGAATTTTTGCATTAGTCCTACATAAGCAACGGCAAAGATACCTTGAAATACACCAGAATGTTCAAAGGTTTTTTTTAAAAAAATGTTTAAAGTTCTTTTTTTTAATTTTCCTTTTTGTCTTTTTTACTGACCGGTAACGGGATCGCAACCCTCGGTGTCGCACCCGTACCGGGGACCGGCAGCGGGATCGCAACCTCGGTGTTGCGCCCGCACCGCGCTCAGCCAGTGAGTGGGAACCGGTCTCCACATGGGATCCGAACCCTCGACGGGAGCGCCGCTGCACTCCCAAGCGGCACACTCTCCAAAATGTTTAAAGTTCTAAAAGAAACAGTCAATGATTCTAAATGCCATTTAAAAAATGAAATTAACATGCTACCAATTTTTGAAATAGACTAAATGCCTGATAGTTGGTCTAATTACACCTGAATTATAAAATGAACAAAGAGGGTAGGTTTCCAGTCAAGATGGCAGAACAGATGGACACTAGCATCACTCTCTCCCACAAATCAACCAATTTACACCTATTAAAAAGCAACGACAGTCAAGCTGGGGCCACTAGAGCTCAGGTGAAGAGGAAGAAAGACCTACAGAGTGCATGAAGGCTGGAGAAGCCATGATGAGAGAAAGAAATAACTGCTTGGACCGCTTGGAGCCCCGGCCGCTTGAAGGCTGGCCCTGGTGAGTGCATGAAGCAAGAGTTGGCAAAAGCTGCAGCTGTGCCCTTCAGATGGAGTTGCTTGGAGGCAGCAGGGCAGAGGCGGGCCTTGGCGGCCCTCGGGCCAGCAGGACCACTGACAGGGTTCCTGTGGACCCACATAGGAGCGAGGAGCCACAGACAACAGAAAATAAGTAGCCACTCAGAGGGCGGTGAGTCATTGCAAGGGACCAGCACACAGCCCGTCCCATGGGAAGTTTTTGGAGCACGGGCAGTGGGGGAGACCGGCCCACTGGGAGAACAGTGGGGCACAGCAAGGACAGCTGATCTGCCTCCCAATCAGCACAGGACCACTCAGTGGAGACTGGTCAGGAATACAGAATTGCAGGGGGAGCAGTTTGCTGAAAAGACTCAGGCCCAGACCAGAGTTTTCCACACATCCCAGGTATACTGGATCTCCTGAGACCCAATACATACAAGGTCAACAATTAAAACCTGAGCTGCATAAAAAGCCTTCCCCAGGGAATCAGCAGCAAAGCAGCAATTTAGCTCAACCACAGGGCTCAAGGGCTGGTCCCTACAGGAAGTTCTCCCATTTTAGAAGTAACCAAAAGACAGCAAATTAGTTCAAGTGCAGAGTTTAAGTAGTGGGAACAGCGAATAATCCAAAACAGAAATGAAAGAAAAAACAAAATACCCATAGACCGGAGACAAAGTTTGATATTAACTAGTAAAGGTCTGACATCACCAAAGAACACTTATAAAAACCTAGAAGGGGGCCGGCCCGGTGGCGCACTGGGTAGTGCGCCGCTTGGGAAGTGCGGTGGCGCTCCCGCCCGAGGGTTCGGATCCCACATGCGGACCGGTTCCCACTCACTGGCTGAGCGGGGCGCGGGAGCAGCGCCGAGGGTTGCGATCCCGTTGCCGGTCCCCGGTCTGGTACGGGGACAACACTGGGGGTTGCGATCCGTTGCCAGACACGGAAAAAGACAAAAAAAAAAAAAAAAAAAAAAAAAAAAAAAAAACAAAAA
>NW_007729418.1:151997-168198 GCF_000696425.1 Galeopterus variegatus | reverse complement strand
AAAAAAAAAAAAAAAAAAAAAAAAAAAAAAAAAAAAAAAAACCAAAAAGACCCAAAGCCCCCCGGGTCCCCAAGCCAGGGAGGGGGAAGGGCCAGGGGCCTCGGCCATGTCCCCCAACCCCCACAACCAGCCCAGCAACAACCACTGAGCTGCCACAGGAAACACCCTGGCCTCCCAAACCGGGATGGTGGGGAGCCAAGGGCCTTGGCCACACACCCCTGACACCTGCACCCTGCCCAGAGATGACCACCAGGCTGCTGCAGGAAACATACTGGGCTCCCAAGCCAGGGTAGTAGGGGGTCAAGGGCTTCAGCCACACCCCCACAACATCTGCAACCAGCCCAGCAACAACCACTGAACCACTGATGAAAGCCCCCCTTGTCTCCCAAGCCAGGGAAGTAGGGGACTGAGGGCTTCAGCCACACCCCCTGACATCTGCATTCAGCCAAGCCAACAACCAAGCCACCACTGGAAGCCCCCTGTTCTCCCCTGCAGGAATGAGTAGGGCACCATGGGCCTCAACCATGACCCCTCTCCTCCTTCTCCCACCCTATTTGTTTCTCCCTTCCCCTCTCCCCCTCCCACCGAACTGCTCCACAACAACTTAGAATGTAAAAACAGATGGAGCTGGGGAGAGACCCCTCCTCCCACAATCAGGCAGGCCACTGCTGCCACAGAGCCCACCCAGGGTCCTGAGGCATGCAGCAAGGGACTGACCCCTCCTCCCATAACCAGGCACACTGCCACTGCCAAAGGGCCCGTTACTCTTTCAGAAGGAGAGAAGAAATCTAGGGTTATCAGAGGTGGGATGGGGGAGGGGGGTGAGGAGAGACTGGATAAGGGGCAAAGAGAATAAGTATGATTTGTAACAATATATATGCTAATAATATTGATTTGATCAACATACTTTAACGTTGAACCCCCAAAATACGTATAATCAATTATGATTCAATAAAATAAAATAATAAAAATAAAATAAAATAAAATGAACAAAGAGGAAAACATTAAGTTACAAATCGGGTTAAAAAAATTTAGAGCTAGGGGCCGAGCAGTGGCTCACTCGGGAGAGTGCAGCGCTGGGAGCGCAGCAGTGCTGGGAGCGCCTAGGCTGCAGGTTTGGATCCTATATAGGGATGGCCGGTGCGCTCACTGGCTGAGCACGGTGCAGGCGACACAGGGTTACGATCCCCTTACCGGTCACACACACACACAAAAAAATTAGAGCTAGGTCTTTTGTAGTCCATCTTCCTCTCTCAGAGTCTACCTACCTAGAAAGAAGCCTGATTAGAGTTTGTAGTTCACTGGTTCTAGAGATTGATTCTAGCCACCCCTATCCTTCCTCTTGCTGTTTTCCATCCCATTCCTGATCCAATCTTCTAAAAAAGTCCCACTGGCTGCTTCATTGCTCCAGCATGCAAGAACAGGTTGATATCTTTTGAGCAAGTCTTCTTCAGGAGGAACAATTGTTGGAAGTATCCAAACTACCTGTGCCTGGAGTCTACCTGACCTCAGCTGCAGCATAGTAGCCAATCTCTCTGTTGCAGGACCCAAGGTAAGACCTAGTGATGTTTTCACTTTCCAGAGTTACCACAGAATCCAAATGCTATTGGGCTGTGGAAGAGAATGTGAAAGCCACAGCAGCTAAGAGTGCTGACACCACCATTCTCCTCCCCTCCACCCCACTACCCTACCAACAGGTGACACACATAATCCTGGGGGAGAGTCGGTGATGGCTGTCTGGTCCCTGCAGTGACCACAGTTTCTGAACCTCAAATTCAAACATATGATCCTAAAAATTTTTTTTTAACCTATTTTCATGGATAAAGGAGTTGTGGAAGACAGAGCTAGAATACAAAATGATGAAATTTCCAGGATATTTTAATGGCTTAAAGAAAGAATATTGTACTCGAAAAGATTTGACACACGTGGCTGCCTAAGCATATGGAAAAGAATGAATCAACATTTAAAAAATATTCTTTAAGCAGAAACTTTTTAAAAATCATATAAGTGCTGCTATTAACGCTTCGAATGCAGGCAATCTATTTGAAAGCCATAATTTTCTAGAACTTGAGTCCAAAATTACCATATTAAAAGGAAAAATAAAAGGATTCACAGTGCAATTCACATGTTCGGTAACTGCCAACTCTGTCCAAATTATGTGAAAAGAGCCCCCCAAATATAATTAAATCTGGGTTTTCATAATTAGGAAACAATGCAACTAAGAGTCACTGAGCGAAGCATTTTCAGTTTAAACTAAACAGAAAAGTATGTGTACATATGTATGTTTATGAAAAGATCTTTATAAACTAAGGAAGAAGTCAAAGGATTGCTTTGCTTCTTAGAGGTTATTGCTGGTGAATGTCCTTCTTTTCGACAATTAAAGTTAAGGGTGAAAAACAGAGAGTAATTAATAGTAAAGTTACCAAAAATTAGATTTAAAGTTATCGAAACTGCTCCCTTAAGTAGGTATATTTGCTAAACACAAACATGCTAACTATTTTGCCCTAATTTATTTTCTCCACTATGCAAAATAATATTCTCCCAGCATAGTTATAAGCTTTTTTTTTAAAAAAAAGTATTTTCTCATCACTTACTTTTAACATATATGATCTCTCTTCCCTGAGCCTTCAATGCTTTTCATTTGTATTTCTCTTTATATCCAGGTTTAAAATTCCAAGAGTCCAAAAAGCTAACTGTTGTTTCAGTAATTATAGCTGAATTATAGCTGAATACACAAGAAGTAATTTTCAAATTAAAATTTCAGAAAGTTGCTAGAGCTTGAAGAAAACTAAGAGATTATGTAAGCCAACCTCTTCTTTTCACAGATGGGAAAATGAGACCAAGGAAACCTGTCTTGAGTCACAAAGTGAAGAGAACCTTTATCTATCTACTACTGATGAGATGCTTTATCACGTATCACAGAATTCTGAAAGCTGCAGTTTTCCATTTTACTAGCAAATCATTTCAAAATAATAGGGAAAAATGAATTGTTATCAAAATGATGCATAGTCTATAGAAACTACCTTTGCCAATCTAATGGTAACCAGCAAGGTAAACTTGGTTGAGTCTCTTAACTTCATCCTCATCTGTATGGTCAAAGGTTTAGGTAGCAAGTCTTCACAGTTACTTGCGGTAGTATAATCCATAGTTAATATTATCTGAATGCTTTTCTGGGTGAAGAATCGTGCTGTATTATCTCATCCAACCACTCAAGAATCGTGCTTCATTGTCTCAACACCACCACTAATCCCATTTTAGAGATGAAAAATCTGAGGTTCAGAAAAGTTTAGTGACTCCCCTGGAGTCCAATGGTAGTAAGTAGCTAACAAGGTTGACTTCTTGGGTCCAGGTTCTTAATCACTACAATACGCTGCCTCTGAAATGGAAACACGCAGTTCCAAAACCAGATTCAGGACCAGGGAGGACAGAATTCATCTTGTACAAGAATGCTTCGCAATCTGTGAAATTTTGAGACTATGGGGAGCCACAGCTCCCAGACTTGGGACCTTAGACTATCTTTCCCAGCTCAGATGTAACTCCTCCTTTGGGCCTCCTGACCCACTTCCTAGCACACTGTGGCTACCTGTTAAACTACAAAGGCTTTTTATTTTGTCCTAAGCACTGAGATCTAAGGGTTGGCAGTGGGAGCAACAAAAAGGCAGAGAGTTTTGCCTGGTTCTCTCTCTGACCAGAGCCAGGAATCTTGTCCCCAGCTTGGTTCTTCAGCCCCGTCTCCACCCAGACAGAGCTACCTAAACTATCTTCCATATCATCCTACGACCTATCGCTGATTTCTAAGCCTGTGTGTTCTCCAGCCACCCTGGGGCCACGAAACCTCCCTGAGAGCCCCTTTCACCTGCTCACTCCTCCACAGTTTTCAGTATTTGGCACTCCACCTTGCATTTCCCAGAAACCCTCCCCCATCCCAGCTGACTGAGGCCAGCACCACCCTCATCATAGGGAAACTCTCCCACAGGCTCAGTGACTGCAGGATGGAGACTTCCTCCTGCTGGGACTCCAGCACCTTGGAGCCTGGCTCGCACAGTCACCCAGAGTGTTTCCTGAAGGCATGGACATCCCCATCAGGAGTGACGGCAGCACTAGCAACACACACTCACCCTGGCATGCTTACTACTCTGTCCTTTCATTCCTCAAGAAAGAATACCCACAGACTAGAGGGATTTGGTTGACCCCACATGTGACATGCTTGTTTACCCACAACCCGCCAGCTCGCTGGGACCCTGCCCAGGGAGGCCCAGCAGCTGATATAAACGTTGTGACGGACGTGCCCATGCCACAGTCAGGCTCTCTGCTTGAAGCATTTGAGCATGTTTGTCGCCTGACCTGTGATGGCCTTGGATTATTCTCGAGGACAGCAATATGTGGGTTGTCACCAAATTTTTTTCTCAGAGACTACATCTCTGAAATTTTAAAAACAAATTAATAGGAAAATGTGATTCATTTAACAATAACATGTGCTTTACGAACATCTCTTTGGAAACACTGTTGTTCAGAAAGAACTGAATACATGTACAATAATAGAGGAAAAACTAAAAAGGTTTAAAAGTGGTAAAGTTAACTCAGATATTGAGAGACTTTAAAACAAAGCATTCAGCAAAATTCACAGTATAGTACTGACTTCTACAAATAGCCACATTTATTTTTAGTGGAATACCAATAATTATTGCAAAGGGGAAAAAAACATTAAAAAAATTCTCACAGGAGACAGAATGAGTATTCAAGATAGAGTAAAAGAATGTTCAGCACATTGACAAAGAAGAAGGGTCAGCTGGGGGAATACAAATATGAGCATGGCACCAAATGACTGGAGCAGGGTGTTCTGGAAGCGGTTGCTGAGAGGTGAAACGAGGCCTGATTGCCAGGGGCTTCTGAGCTACATGAAGGAGTCTGTACTTTATTCTGAGGATGAAGGAAAAGGTGACAGTGCCCTGATCTTGGGTTAGCAATGGTGGTGGTGGACAAAGTTGGGTAGATTCTAAGGTGAGCTGGCAAGTGGCAACAACAGAACTGGTGACTGACTGGAAGCTGAAGGTGAGAAAGCTGAAGGGGTAGGAGCAGAGCAGTTAGGGAGATTCTGGTGGCAGTGTTTACCCAGATGGGCACCCAAAGTGACAAGGAGATCTGAGTGCTAGGATGGAGAGACTGCAGAGGACAGGAATGCAGTTTCGACACATGGTGGCTGCAGTGCCTGGCAGAGCTGTCCCTCCTGGAGGAACTATCCTGGAGACAGGCAGATGCAGGCTTCTGTCACTGAAGCCAAGACATATTAAGACACCAAAATATCAATAAGAATGAGTCAGCAAAGTAAGAATGAGTCAGCAAGGACATAGCTGATAATCTCCTGATATCCTTTCCTTTCTGGTCAATGACTACCTTTCTTTTAATCTTTCTATGAAACTTGACATTTGATTATTTAGGAATGTGAGAAAACACTTGAAATAAATGTATTTAGGAATTTCAAATTACACTGAAAATTTAGCATATGATAAAGGGAACAGTTTTACTCAATAAACAGTGTTGGGACACCCAGCCAACCATTTCAGGAAAATAAAGTTTGAGCCCAAAGTCACCCCTTAAACTTCAGATGGATCGGAGATTAAAGTATTTTTTAAAAACCCATAAAAATGCTATTAGAAATCTAGCACTAGGGAATAATAAAAGCTATTACATATACAGTGTTTATAACTTACCAAGCACTATTTTAAGAGCTACACAAACACAAATTCTTTCAGTCTTCACAACTCTGAAGTAGATACCATTATCACTTTCATTTTACAGTTGAGGAAACTGAGATGCAAAGAATAACTCCCTAGTTACGCCACTTGATAGTGGTGAACCTGACTAGAACCCAGGCGTGTGTACTAAATCCCTATACAGCACTGCCCCTGGGGAAGGCCTTTCTATATAACGTAAGCACAGGAACCATAAAAGAAATGAAATCTGAAGACAAAAATTTAAAGTTCCTTAATAGAAAAATACTACAATCAAAGTCAACACAAAAGTGGAGAAAAACAACTATAACAAATATCAGAACTAATATTCCTAATATACAAAGAGTACTTGCAAATCTGTAAGAAATAAACAGTTCTCTCCCATGTGTGAAAAGAAATACACAAAAGAAGCATGAAACTATCATAAATATAAGATGCACAATGATGGAAAAAAAGCAAATTAAAATGAGGGTAAGAAATAAACAGTTCTCTCCCATGTGTGAAAAGAAATACACAAAAGCATGAAACTATCATAAATATAAGATGCACAATGATGGAAAAAAAGCAAATTAAAATGAGAATACAGCTTTAATCCACCAGATTGGCAAAAATGGAAGACTGAAGATATATAATTTTGGCAAGAATGTGGGGAAATGGGCACTCTCACATACTGTGAGGTAAATGTAAACTGGCACAGAGTTTCACAGGGCAATTTGGCTATATGACCAAATTTTTAAATATGGATGCCCTTTGACTCAGCAATTCCATTTCTGAATATTTATTCTACAGAACTAAATACACAACTATATGAAAATGCACATACAAGGATAGTCACAGAAGCTTAATATAACAACCAAAAAGCAAACAATGTAAATGTTAAAAATAGGAAACTGGTTAATTAATGAGAAATCCATATCATGGAATACTATAGAGTCATTAATAAGACAGCTCTATGTTCACCAAGATAACTAACAAAATACTGTTAAGAAAAAAAGCAAATTGTACAGCTGTATGCATAGTATGGTCCTGTTTATAAAAAATTACATCTGTGTCATTTAACAAAGTAAATTTTTCTGTTGCTTTCAAAAGGACTGTCCAATCATTTAATAATGAAGTTTAATTCTGTAAATTCTAAATCCCAGAAATACCTCTAGGACCTTGCTACAATATAGTTTAACAGCATGGAAGTGCCAGTGTACCAGAATACTTAAAATATATTTTCAAAATTCAAAATAAATTTAGGTTAAAACACTAAAATTTTATCAGGAATATTAATATGTACTTTATTAATCAGTCAGACCTTTTTTAAAATTTAAGGTTCAGTGAAAATAATCTGGCTTATTATCCAAGAAGAATTTAAGAGTACCAATAGAAATCTAGAAACAAGTAACAAACATAGCCAATTGATTAAGATTTTTGAGGGGGTGGGGGTGGGGAGAATAATCTGTGAAATGCTTGTTTCAAAACAGAAGTAAATATCATCTTAGAACATGCAGACATTAAGAATGTTTTCACATTAACCATCTTATTAAACCAAAAATCTTGTAGTAATTAAATAATGGTTAATGCTACAAAGCTGGAGCTTAGTGCTTGAGTTCTTGCAACCTAACTAGGAAACAGGCCAGTATACGGTGACGGTGATGGTGGTGATGGTGGTGTCGGTGGTGGTGATGGTGATGACGGTGGTGGTGGTGGTGGTGGTGGTGATTAAGTATTTTAAAGAAATTGCAGGGTATAAAATGACTCAGGCCAAGGAATAAAGCAAAAAGACTTTTTCCACACAGACAATCCACAAGACATTTCTAATGAGCAGCATCCAATTTTATGTAATTCTAAAGTACACCTCATTTATTCAGTATCAAGACTACAGAACTACATTTTCCAGATAATTTAGAGCTTTACCACTTCAAAGATTGAAATACTTTCTTACCACTATCTTGGACAGAAATTTTCCTTAGTATGTATTAAAAACTTTTTAATTTTAATTCACTGAATATATAGAAACTTGACAACTTTTTAACGATGCGTCACAGTCACTTATAAATAAAAACAATCATATATATTCTTGATCACATTCATTATACAAATTAGCAAACTGATGTCCCAAAAATAATAGTGCTGTGATTTAATAAATTTATAATTGTAGAGGTTACTCAGGTGGAACTAACTGTACCAACACCAGGTGGCCCCCAATTGCAAGGTTTTAATGTCCTCTCTTGCCCTCAGGTCTGCCAACACTGCTGACTTCAGGGAACCTACCTCTTGCAGTACTCTTGTTGCCATTCCTTCTCCTTGGCTGCTTTTAATCAATGCATGTTAGGGACACCAAATGAACAAGACTGTAAGAACAACATCTTAAGTGAATGTCAATCCTGAGCAAACGCCCTTGGAACTCTTCTAAATGTAAAAATCAAAGAACTTCAAAGCACAGATTTTGTTACAGGCTCTTTGGCTGCTCAGAGCCTTTCTTTCTTACTTCTTAGTGCTAAACCATGTTCTAGATAGAGGAGGCTGCTGGGTTTAGTTACCATCAGTAAACTTTAAAACGTTTTCTGTTACATGGGTTCTTGGCTCCTGAGATCTCATATAGTACCTTTTCCTTAATACAAATATGAACTTCTATTTATCCCAAGTTGAATTATTATCAAATTAATAAAGTTTGGACGAAGGAGGGTTTTCCACACAAGAATCCTAAAAGTTATATCTTAAGTTCAGATAACATGCTGAGAACTTGAAAAAAGGAATAATTATATCAATGCATGACACCTTTCTGTGTATACTTATTCATATATACATTCTCAACACCCTAGTAAGTAAAGAAGAACTATATTCACATAGCAAACTCTTCTTACCTATAAAATGATCATGCAGTATAGCTATTTGCTCTATACCACATTAAGATGTCCTACTTGACTCGGGGCACTAGGCGTGTCTACAAGTCCAGGTACCTCCCAATGAGTCTATCACAAACCTACAATTTGGAAACACCAATAGTCTAGACTTTTGCCATTTAACCCCCTTCTCAGCTAGGTCCTAAACTACATCTGATCAAAGAGGAAGAACAGATGATCTACTAGTTTGAACATGACATGCCATTATCCCTCTCATTCATTTATTCAACAAATACTTACCTAGTGTCTACTCTGTGCCAGGCATTTTGCTAGGTGCTGCATCCCTTCCCAACACTGGCCCTGCCCACTCAGTCTTTTGGTTTTCTGAGGAAGGCAGTCATTCATCAAATGAGATAATGAATGTAAAACCACAACACGGATAGTAGGGACACTGTGCTACAAAGCCAGTCTGGGCAACCAGGGAAGGCTTCCCTGAGGAAGCATCAATGAACTAAGAAATCAGCAATGAGGAGCTGACTTGGGGACTGACTCGGGAGAGTGTTCCCAGCAGAGGAAGCATGCAAAGGCCCTGTGGCAGGAGGCAATGTTCTAAGTTTGAGAAAAACAAAAGCAGGCAATCCTTCAAAGAACAACGGCAAGTGTGAGCTAGATGGGCCTGGAGAGGCAGGCAGGGGCCAGACCAGGCAGGGACACAGTTGAGCATGTTAAAGATTCTCTGGTCTTTATCCAAATGGACAGCATTTGAACATTTTTTAAATTTAATTTAATTTTCCGAAGGGAGGACATTACAATTAGATTTACATAATACAGAGAACTGACTACATAATATAGAGAACAAATATATAAACAAATATAGAGAACAAATTGGAAGCGAAAAAGTAGGATATAGGGAGCGAGTGAGAGGCTATATATCAGTTTAAATGAGAGATGATGGACGCTTGGACTAGGACGTGATAACAGGTCAGTCAGCAGCACCTGAGGAGGGACTGAGCCTGAGGAGGTGAGGGATAAGCAGGCGCCAAAGATGACTCCTTGGTTCTGGTTCTTCCATTTAATAAGCAGGGAACATGTTAGGGGAAGATTCAGGGAAGACTGTGAATTTAGTTTTAGACATCCAAGTGTGGAAGTGGCACACAGGTGTCGGTCTGCCAAGGTTAAGAAGAAAATTAGGAGGGCTTACCTATTAATCCAAATAACTAGACACTTTCAAATACCAGAACCTCAATTTTCTCAATATTTGACAGTTTGAACATGGCTCCAATTATTCTGTAACTATACTCAGTCATTAAAATATACTAATTACTGTAAATTTTACGTTATATAAAATTGGTCATATTATCAATGACTGTTTTCTAAATACCAACCACTGCTACTAAATACTATGCAATGTACAAAGACTCAGAACAGTTCTTGCCTTCAAAACCTGCCTTAAGCTATACCATGATTAAAATCTCATTACAGTATGTTATTGTAATCTTCAGACGCACTAATTTAAAAATAACTACTTTGGAAACAATAATTCTTGCTAACATTCATGGGCATCTAATATTCATGGGTGCCAGACACTAATCCAGGTGCTAGGAGATGGTCCAGAGAATAAGACAGAATTCCTGGTCTGATCTGTTAAGAACTGATATTTAGTGATCAGAATGCTGTTAGGCCAGTTTGAAGATTATATGATAGCATATCAGTTAAATGATTGTTTAGGCAACAAGGAAAAGTAATGATAATATCTATTTGTCAGGAGCAGAGCTTCCACCTACAGCCTAGTATCTACCCTCTCCTGACTCCACATACCCATTATCGCTATGATACACATGATAAACTTAGTTAATGCACTAACAACAGCACTGTATAAGCTGTAACATCTGGCTCCCAGTACTTCCTCCAGTCTCTTCAAGAGGTTTTAATGGCCTCAGTGATAATTCCCAGATGACAGATGCACACTTTCAAAAACACAGTTGGTGTGTGTTCACAATCCTCCATGGTATTCTACAAAATCCCAATCTATTACATCAAACTAACCAGCTTGGCATCCAAAGGACTCCATCTCTAACAATACAGAACTCCCTTCCATACCAAACATACCTAAATCAACTGTGACATGCCATAGAGTAAATGAAGACAAGTACATCTTCTTGATCATCTTATGCCCTAGAGCATATTTTACATTTCCCTACTTGTTTTCTTAACTAGCAGAGTTGCTGTTACTAATAATACTAAATTTTAAGACCAGCATTGGCAGATATTGAATTCCTTGCTCTCCATGCCCCCGTTTTAATTTTCTCCTGCAAGAAAAAAAAAATCACGTCTGAACTTGCAGTTCTGCATATAATTCTTAAGAGAGTAGGCAGAAACAGTTTGAAACTAATCTGTACCTAGATTCCTTTTTCCATTACTGTGACCCAATACTACAGCATGTATCTGTTCTAAGAGAAGGGAAAGAGACTGAAGGAAAAAGGGCAAAAACTAGCAGGCCAAATGTTTAAGCAGAAAGTAGGACAAACCCATCACTCTTCACTATTAACCTGGAAGACCAATTAATTCTTCAGAAAATTAGGGAGGTACCACTGTACTCACCACAGGAATACAGTACGGAATGTTGCAGATGAGATTCAGAGCGCCAGTTCTGATCTGGGTACCCCTCTGGATTCCCAACTCTTACCGCATTTATCACGGCATTGTGAAACATGTTAATACTACAATCTACCAGCAGAAACAGAGGCTGTACACTGATCTTTTTCTCTACCACCCAGAACCTGGCAGAGGTTCATCAATGCTGAATGAATGAAATCTAAAACAATAACCAAGGGGTGTCCAGCAAAACTGGAAGTTTCTCTTCCTGTGTGATAAGATGAACAAGTGATGCTAAGCTCAGCTTCTTTATCTTCTTTCTCTTATGATTTAATACAACACAAATCAACACATCTAAGAAACATCCAACACTACTCATTTATTCTCTTTGCCTAACATATTAGGGTGATCTAAACACAGTTTACTTGTATTACATGTACGAGGCCAGGTTATATATAGGAAGATATGCATTATATACAGTACATATTAGTAAAGAAATGTAGCACTGGATAGAGACCTAGCTAGGAGTCTGTTAGGACTGTTGCAGAACAACTTCCTCCTTAAAAGTCACCAATTAATTTGACTGTTAATTTTAAAAAGAAATGGAGTCAGATTGATTTGGAGTTGGATCCTAGCTCTGTGTTATAGTTGTGTGATCATGGGGCGTTACCATTTCAAATGAGTTTCCAAGTCCTGAAAACTGAAATTACAATGTCTTAGAGGGCTGCAGTGATGATTAAATGAAATAATATATATATAACTTACCTGATACACAGAAGGCAAAAGAGGTGACTATATAAAAGGTATCTAAGCATATCTACATGCTCAATGAATGTGGAATTAAGAAGTAAAATCCTCTTAAATTTTTGCAATTTGAAAAGAACACCCGACTAACCTCACTGCTTGGCAATGAAACACTTACTTACTTTAATTCTGGTCCCAATTATTTCTTTCATGATTAAAAATGTTCTTAAATTATTTCTTAAAGACAACTTTGGGTTATTCCTAATACTGCACATTTCCTCACATTAACAGTCCACCCACTTAAACATTCTTAAGTCACTCTAACTCTTAAGGCATAAAAAGAGGCCAGGACTAAGAAGACAACCAAGTCTAAATATACTTGGTATATCTGATATAAGCAAAGCAATTCAAGGTTAGAGGTGCAACAGACACGCAGTTCTTAAGCAGCCTCTGGGGACTACTACTTTTCCATGCCACATTTTCCCATTTGCCTTCTGTACCAAGAGATAACCATCAATCCAAGAAAACGACTGGAGTACAAAATGCAAACGTGGTTCTTTCTAACTTAGAGCACTTCTGATTGCCCCATATTTTTCCTTGGGGTAATCCATTCCCCATTAACTACCTTGCCACCCCATCATTTCTTGCTATGGAATGCACACAGCCAGTGTCAAGGACTGATTAGCAGACAATCCAGGCAAGCTGTAGCTGGTTTTTTGGGGTTTTTTTTTTGCTGCTGGTAAAAGCAAAAGAACACTCCTTTCCACACTGTGAAATCTTCCAGTCTACAAGTCAGTGGCCATTTCTAAAACATGCAACATATTATGCTTAAGGTGGTATGGAAGATGTGAAAGAATATCAATGAACAGGGCTATTTCCTGTTTTTCGTATCTAACAAAATGAAGTTATTATAGTGTATTGCAAATCATATATTAAGGAATGTTGGGTAACCAGTCACCCTTGCCAAAATCAGATATGAAAAGAAAACAGAAGTTGGCAACAATTCTAGTTCTGATATTTTTCTTCCAGAGTTATATTTAATAAGGTTAATCTTTAAAGAATGCATTAATTTTACCTGACCTGAGACAATTCATAAGTACGAAACTTACAAATTAGTGTAAGACTAACTTATGTGACTACCTCTATTGTTTTTATAAAATCACCAACTTAATTTTTTTAAAAACTTATTTTTGGGTAATATAATGTTCTTGTACCTCCTCTCTAGAAAAAGGTCACTAAAATATTTTTTTAGCATCAAAGCTTCTAAAAGGAAGTGAAAGCTAAGGGCTTATGAGGATATAAAAGCAGCCTATGAAATATGTTTAAACAAAAACTAACATTAACAAGTACAGCATATCTTGTTCTTTCATAGGGCCAGCAAATTGATAGTTTGGTTTTTTTAAGTTACTAAAATAGTATGGAGTAATTACATCTACCAAACTCACAATAGCCTGTTTAATGGAGAGTAACACTGTAATTTTTCTTCAAAGACAGTAAATAGGAAGAAAAAGCCCTTAATTCTATAATATGAGGAAAAATTCCAACCCTTGAGCGCCACTTACAGGCATAAAACTTTCACTAATTTCAGTTATTAAAAGGGAAGAAAAGAAACAGACTTAAAATCTTCTATTTTAATGTGATATTATATATATATATCATACTTCACAAACATATTTTCTACACTTTCAATTTCTGCATCCAAAGATCAGAAACTGAATGAAATTCTGAAATAAAAAAATCAAAGAATTCTTTAAAAAAAATAGGTTTTTAGACGGAAGGAGTCTTTAGACCCTTACTACTACTGAAATATAAAAATATTTCAAAATCTTAGTGTTAGATTTTCCTCTCAAAAGTATGAATGTAACTATTGTCAAAAAAGTAAAATATAAAGTTCAACTGAGATTTTATAGAGCTGTTTATAAAGTTTTTTTCTGACTTTAATTTAAATGGTAAATAAAGTATAATAGCCAACTTGCAACACAAATAAAATATGTGCAAAATAATTTGATACAAGTCTTTTCCCCACAATCGAAGTTTTGTCATACCAACAGATTCAAATGAATTTCAACCCCACTGTCATGGAAACTGGAAAAAAACAAAAATCACTGTATTTCAAAAGTATAGAGAATTAACATTTCGGTATAAATGAAATCTTTGAGATGACATTTGGGGTGAACCAACAGCATTCTGGCAAATAAAATTAATTTTTTAAAAAAGATTGTGCTTACTAGCCCATTATTTCATATACTGTGCAACTATAATCCATCCCTTAAACAAAGGGGGGGGAAAAAACCTAGGTTATAAAATGCAAAAAATAGACATGGATTTACTCAGTCCCTGAATTCTATCTGCCTTCACCCCAGTCCTCTTATTTTGTGTCGAGACAACACTAAACAACTTCTATATATTATTTTTACAGTGGTTACTTTTATACTATATTTACAGTTCATTAAGATGACTAGAACGCTGACGTTTGCTAAATTATTTATTGTATCCAAAGAGGTCTCATGAGAAGAGATAAAATTAATTTCTCAATTTGGGGTTAAAATTTTTTTATCTGGAGTTCTTTTATAATAACAATTGCCCTAAAAGAATTACTCTAGTTAAGTGTTAATACAATTTGCACAAAAACAGGAAACCGCAGAGGAACATACTCTTGTAAGACTAAGTTACACGTACAAGTGCACACAGAAAACTATCACAGTCACAAATCTCCTTTCAACTCAATATTGCCATGGTACAGTGCTGAGAATATTTTTAGGATTTTTGGGGGGCGGGGGGAGGCAACTCCAAGTAATAAACGGACCTCGATTTCAAACAAATAATCGAGTGCATAAAAAAGTGCCAAATCACTTTAGATAATTAACCAAAATCAAGGATTCCTACTGTCAAAGTCCTCTCACAGACGCACTTTATTCCCATAATAAAGCTAAGGGAATTCTACAGGGCAACGGTTGAGACTATCACAAAAACATTTCCAGAAACTCAAAATACACATCAAAACTTTGTGCTTTGCATACATTAATCAAAAATTAAAAAAAAAAAAACCAAGGATTATGGATTTTAAAATGTCCTTTACCGTAAAAATTTTCGGTAGTCAAAAAAAGGACGAGGCCAATGAACCGTTGGTCTAAATTACCTTACACATATCAAACTTCACAGGCACCAGAAGACTTATGTGAGCAGAAGCCCACAGCACTGTGGCCCCTGAGATCCGGCGGGCAGCCCGCGCAGCTGCACCAAGCAGGAAGCACCGCACCCGCGCCGCGGTCCCCGAGCCACGCCGGAGGGGCTGCGGGGAGCAGTCACCGCTGCTTTGAAATTGAATGGCTGACACATCCGGTCCTGGCTCTCACACCATTCAGCCAAATGCAAACTTCAAAGGCCAAATTCAAACTCCAAACAGAAGTCACTCAAGACTTAGTGGTGCAGTTCGCATTCCCAAGGACACCCTAAGTCCCTTGGGGGACGCAATTAGAGAAACCGCACGACCCGAAACGCTGCAAGCCCGAGCGAGTTTGCAGCCCGTCCGCCCGCACCGCTTTGACAGGCGTTAGCCAGCCATGCACCAGGAGCCCCAGCGACCGGCGCTCGGGACGCGCCGCCAGCGTCCGGGCCCAACGCCGGTACCTGCCTGGGGACTCGAGCCCTCGGCGGGCCGACGAACTCTGCCTGTCACTGCAGCGGAGACCTGCCGCTTCCTCCTTGGCCCTCTGTGCCCCCGACCCGACCTCGGGCTCCGCACCCACTCCGCCCCTTTTCCGACCACCGCCCTAAGCAGGCTCCAGCCTCGCCCCCAGGAACCTCTGCCCCGGGGACACCCGTCCGGGGGCGCCGCAGCTGGGCTGTTTCCTGCCCCATCGGCCCGACTCCAAGGCCCAGCACCCCGGCTCTTCGCAGAGCCCCGATTCTGGGAGCACCACAAAGCAGCGAGACCCCCACACCTTTTTGCGACGGGTCCCCGCAGCGCGGCTCGCACGCCTGTCACATGTCTGCAAACAATAACAAACTCTCCGGCACGTCCCCGTGTCGTCTCCCAGGCTGGGTCCGGGGCGCCGCCCGACCCCGGAGAGGTCGGGGGAGTGCCGGGGGCTCGGATCTCTGCAAGCGGCGCGTAGCCTCGCTGCGCCGAGCTCCCCGACGCCATGCACGGTGCCCGGGTTCATTCATTGCCCTCCGTGGGCCCGCCCGCCCCTCAATCCCTGCCGCGCTGCTCACCCGGCGGGAGCCGCTGCAGGAGGTGGCTCGGCGGCGGGCGCCCGCTTCTCCCCGGGCTCGGCCCCCGCGGGGCTCGGGGCG
>NW_007729418.1:140429-150997 GCF_000696425.1 Galeopterus variegatus | reverse complement strand
GTGCGCCGCCAGCGTAGGGCCTCCTGCGCCAACTGCGTGAGCGCGGCCCGCCGGGCACCCGGCCTGGACCCGCGGGCGGGTGGGCGTGCGAGAGCCGACCTGTAGCGGAGGCGGAGGGCGGCCGCAGGTGGAAGGCGGGGGGCTGTGCACTAGGACGGGCGAGATGGGCTAGAAGGTGGCGGGCGCGCGGGCGCTCTGGGGTCCGCTCACTGCATCCGCAGTGCAGCCAGGTAGTCCCGGCCGCACCGGCGAAAGGAGGAGCCTCGGCGGCAGCATCGCGCCGCGCTTCCTCTTCGCCGCAATCTCGGCGCGGCTCGGCTGGAGCTCGCCCAGCGGGAGTTGCAGCTTCGGAAAGAATTGATTAGTTAGAACTTGGGTTTAGGATGCCCAAGGGGACGCAGGCAAGATGGTTTGCAGTCTGTCATTCGCACTGCCCTTTGCAGTAGGCGTCGGGGGACCGGAGAGCGGACTAACCTCCCACCCCCACCCCGCTTGCTCAGCGCGGGACGCACAGGTGGTGCCCGTGACTGTCGCCTGCTGCAAAACGAAAGAAAGCCAATGTTCAGCTACCGCGGACCAAAAAAATGAAGTTTTGTTTTTTGCTTTTTTAAAAGAAAGCATTTTTCCTCTTTTGTCCCACCCACACCCCCGTCCCTCGTGCTACAAGTAACAAAACTTCAAAGTTTTCTGTAATGCCTTGTTCAGTGAAGCCACTAGTTTGGGACACTCCCCTCCCTCCTCCCTTTTCCCCAGTCCCCCACCGGCTAGAGAGAGACGAGGAGGGGCGGGTGTCCCTGCCGATCGTTACTTTTTCCTCGGCTGTCTTTGGGAAAGGCAGCTGTACACAGGACCACTAGAGCACATTTGGGGAAGGAACCAGCGCTGTGCAAGGCAGTGCTACATAATGCCATCCTCGGCCAGGCCCTGGCCCTCCCCGAATCCGATGCTTCTAGCTGCACGTCCCTCTTCTCAGCAGGGTCGGGCGACGGGCCGGGTTCCCTCCGTCCCCACCCCTGCGGGGCCGGCTTGCCTAACGCGGCATTCTGAACCCTTCCAGTCCCAGGAGTCTGCGATAAGGTGCTTTGGGATGGAAAAAGAAACATTCACATGTTAATGATTTTCAAACTTTTATCAATCGAGTTGAGTTTCTGTGTCGCGTTTATTTTCTCTTCTCCCTTCTTTTCCTCTAGCTGGTTTATCTGGGATGGGAAATCTCCCAGAACCCAGCAGCGGCGTCTCTAGACTTATTTTGTGAAACATTAATTAAGACGTGGGACGGGGGGGGGGGAGGGAGTTTCTCACGCAGAGTAAGAGGTAGCTTGTCAGCCTTCATATATTTTGACAAAAGCCTGAACTAGTTACAAAACAATTCCTTTGACTTCTTGAGAAGAGATAAAATGAAAGCCCCCTTCTCAGGTATAATGTTAACTGAGGAGCAAGGTGACAACAGAGGGATTTTTAAGAGCGTTCTGATTTCATTAGCTTAATGTTTTGAATACTGCTATAACATCTGCCATAAGATAGTTTTATATGGTTACATCCAACGGTACAAATTTTGAAAGTTTAGATAAATCTGTTAAAATTTTAAGTCTACATTTGGGCTATAATTATACGTTCTTTTAATGGTAGTCAGGAGTATCATCCAAACCATACAGTAGTTATTTCCCAGGACTTCCCGGAGTGCCACACCCACCAAATCCTAAATTGAAAGGAACAAAATTCCTCTTTCCTATCTAGATCTAAAAATCTTTAAATTCGCAAACACATACTCAGGTACCTGTAGGTGAGAAAAGTAAGTGGAATCCTTTATTAGCCTTTCAAAATTGTTCCAGTTTTGAAGTTTGTCCACAGTAGCAAAGTAAAAATGGTCTTCCAGCACAACTCTGACTTCTGTCTTTATTTGTGATTGAAACTGGAGACCAAAGTGAAAAGGCTACCAAATGGAGCACGATCAACTAGCTACAATTCTCTATCCACCACACACCACCACAGAGAAACCTAATTGCTGGTCTTTTCCATAGTTTTTGGTGCTTTAAACCTTTTATGTAAATATTTGGGCTATTATTATGCATCTGCACATGGACACTAATTTTTTTAAGAGAGAAAAATAATCACAGGATGTGCTTGATTGAAAAGGGTGTTCTCCCTCTGCCATATGTTAATACAAAGTCTTCTTTGAGGAGCAATTAACTGTACGGGATTGCTACTGAGTCTTAAGCATGTCTCTGAGTCTTACGCATGATGAAGACTCTAGCTCTGGTTTTGGTGCTGTTGGATCCTGCTTTATACTATTGCACAGAGGCATATGTCAAATGTCAAGCTCCTGTAGGCTCTGAATTGCCTTAATTTGATTTCTTTCATGACATAAAGACTTGTTTTTCTTCCAAGGTTGCTTTTAGGTTCCAGTTACTATTTTCAACATTTTTATTTCCAACCTCACTTGGATGTAAACCTTGCAGTGATTTCATATGCAATGAAATTTGTCATGAAATGACAATCTTTATGCCAGGGCTTTACAGATCACTGCTTTCACATAGTGCTTCTGGGAATCGTCACACTTCAGCTCCTGCACCACATTCTTTTGGAGGATCCAATTTAACATTGGGCATTTCCTCGTTATGCATAAATATCACAGGCATTAGAATGAAAACTTAATACGCACTGGCAGAAATATTTCAGCCTATACATCATTCATCATATTTTTATTAAGCACTTACTGTGCACATGCAAGAAATTTTCTCCTCTGGGGATTTGTTTGTGGCTTTTTATTTCTACAAAAATAAATATTCTCATCTACAGATATTTTTATTATTAGGTGTTTATCGGGTTGACTCTGATAGAATTCCAGATCCATCAGTATGTGAATATGTTCACATATTCATAGCTCTGTGAGTTTTATGTCTTAGACAGACATAAAAGATAAGAACATAACCTTGAGAATGGAGCAAAAGCTGATGTTCTGTCAGGTTTATAAATATTTATTATGGAAAATTTGCAGGAGAGGTGGGGCTACTACTTGGTTTCTCCATGCTCTTTCCAAACACCATACTTCTCAGGTGTTTCCAGATAATTTAAGTCAGGAAATCTTGACATCTGTGAGATAATGGTCCCCCTACAATGTCACTGTAGGTGACTGTAAGTGACATTGTAGTAGAAAATATCTTATCCAGCCTCAACTTGGCTGACTCACCCAGTAACAGATACCAGTCATTGCTGGTGCAGTTTACCACATGCAGAGGGATGCCTCAGCACAGTAAATGCTCATGGCCAGCGGCTGGTATGCACTTGTGCACTTATGTTCCCACTGGGTGAGTTATGGGCCCCATTAGAATCCATTGTACATGTTCTCAAACCTGATTACACTGTCCTTATGATATTTAGCTAAATATTATTCAATTATTATTAAATTAATAAAACATGAGTATGTGAATGCAAAAAGAAAGTTGTTCCAAAATGAAAACAAAGTTAGATGCTTTGAGAGAATGAATGAAGGCAGGGCACTGAAAAAAATCTGTCCTATTAGTTGTGGGTATTATCATTGTAAAAGATTGAGAGGAAAGCATTCAAATCTAGAAGAATTTACTTTGCAAGTATCTATCAGTATTCACTTTGCTTTAAAATAAACTAAAACCAAAAATTGTAGACAATACAACCTGTGAGAAAGATACATGGAACTCTAGAGGAACCAAACTCTAAAGATCAAAGACCTACAGTCAAAGAACCCCCAAACCAACCAAAACAAAGCCCTGTTATTTATATTTAAGCTGGAGTAAAATATTAAAGAGATAAGAGGGGGATCTTCAAAAAGTTTACAGAAAGATTTGTATTATCTTTTAATTCTATTTTTTCACGAATTTTTTGAAGTACTCTCTTACATGATTCCCTTTTATTACTGAACTATCTAAACATTTGCATTTATTTGCATATACAGTACTTAAAATCAGACACTAAATTTTGTAGTAAAAAATGAAAAAGTTGAATTAAGATTTTATATTTAAGAATAAAACTACACTTATTAAATTTAATCTATCTCACAGCAAAATTCTACTCATTTTACAGCCCTGCACTGATTCTTTGAATTCTTTGAATAAACAATGTCATTGCTGTTTTTTGATGTAGACAGAGATATTCTTTTTCCATTTAACTTTCTTTCTCTTTCTCATTTGCCTTTTTGTTCTACCAATGGATTTTGTTCTTTCTTGCATATTCATGGTAGTGATTATTGTTTTTCAGGTTCCAGTTGCAGGACTTCCTTGAGAATTTCTTGCAGGGCTGGTTGTGTGGTGGTGAACTCCCACAGTTTTTGTTTGTCTGGGACTTCCTTGAGAATTTCTTGCAGGGCTGGTTGTGTGGTGGTGAACTCCCACAGTTTTTGTTTGTCTGGAAAATAGACTATTTTTCCCTCATTTCTAAGGGATAGTCTTGCTGGATACAGCGTTCTTGGCTGGCAGTTTTTTTCTGTTAGTACTTTGAATATAACATCCCATCTTCTGTCCTGTAGAGTTTCTATTGAGAAGTCTGGTATTAATCTGATAGGAGCTCCTTTATAGGTGACTTGATGCTTTTCTCTTACTTCTTTTAAGATTCTCTCTTTGTCTTGGAGCTTTGCCAGTTTGACTGCAGTTTGTCTTGGAGAGGATCTTTTCGGGTTGAATCTGTTTGGGGATCTTTGAGCCTCCAGGATCTGGAGGTCCATGTCTCTCCCAATATGTGAGATGTTTTCCAATATTATTTTGTCGAATAGGTTTTCCACGCCTTTTCTTTTCTCCTTTCCTTCTGCAACACCCATGATTCGAATGTCTGTACACTCAAGGTTGTCTGCTAGCTCTTTTAGATTTTCTTCATTTTTTAAAATTCTTTTTTCTTTCTTTCTTTTTTTTTTTTTTTTTTGTTCACCTGTGTTATTTGGAAAAGACCATTTTCAAGATCAGAAATTCTTTCTTCTGCTTGTTCTAGCCTGCTGCTTAAGCTATCAGTTGTGTTTTTAATTTTGTTGAGTGAATCTTCCACTTCCATGAGTTCTGCTACATTCTTTTTTAAAGTATTTTTTTAAGGTATTAATCTCTTTGTAAGCTTCCTCCTTCATATCCTGGATTTTTTTTTCTTGTTTCATTATGTTGTTTAACTAAGTCTTCTCATACCTCAGTGAGTTTCCTTAAGATTGTTGCTTGGAATTCCTTTTTAGTCATTTCAAGGGTTTCCTGCTCTATAGGGTCTGGTGTTTGAATTTTTGTATTCTTTTGGTGGTGTCATATTTTCTTGGGTTTTTGTATTTCTAGTATCTCTTTGTTGATGTCTGGTCATCTGGTAGAGCAGTTGCTTCTTCTATTACTCTGGAGTGGGCCATGAGGAGAGAGCCATCTTCTTTTTTTTCCAGTCTCCACTGGTGACTCTCCTTATGTCAATGCAGTTGAGTCTCTGGCAGGCTGTCTGCACAGTGGCTGTGGATACTGCTGTGACATCCAGTCCCTTTAGCAGCAGCTGTGGCAGTGGTGGTGGATGTGGTAGGCCACCCACATGGAAGTGGTGTTTGCAGCATGCTGTCTTGCCTGCTTTGGGTTTGGGGGTTCTTCCCAGAGGGGGGTGCTTCCCTCAACTCCTGTCTAGGCCCCCAGGAACTGCCCTCTTGTCTGCTTCCAGGCTGAGGGGGCTGCCTGATCTTGGAAATCTAATTCAAATTAGCCACATTTCAAGTGCTCGAAAGCCACATGTAGCTAGTGGCTAGTGTATTGGACAGCATGCCCCTAGAACAATAGTACCTAAGACCTATGAGTTTTATGGATTGTGAAATGCTTGATTAAGTCAGATTAGTGTATAAATTAAAAATCCACATGTATATGTTCAGGAAATAGAGGAAAAACACAATAGTTATAAATCAGTAACATATAACTATGTAAATTAGTTATTTCCACCTCTAGTAGTTAACCTTTTAAATAAATTTTTAGCCACCACTGTTAAGAGTTATCTATTGCAGCTGCAGTTCTGATTCTGTCCTCTTACCTCAAACTCTTTAATGGTTCCATAGGACATAGGCTATAGAATCCAAATTCTTTCATCATTCAACAACATTAAGTATATTGCCTTCTATGTGCTGGATACTATGCAAGACCTAGGAATACTCTAGAGATCAAAGTAGATATGACTTCTATCCTCATGGAACTCCTAGTCTATCATCTCCCTCTACTTTCCACCATCAACTGCTCAATTCTCACCATAGTTCTCCTTGACCTGAGGTCTGAGCTCCAGTTACATATACCCTTTCTGCAGGTCATGAACACGTTGTGCTCTCTTTCCTCCATGCTTCCACCCATAGGACCCTCTTCTCCTGCAAACATTTTCTTAAATCCACTTCACCGCCAAAACCGTCACCATCACAACCCCTGGGCTAAGCCCATTTCTAACATTTGCAGAGCTTGGGCAAGAGTACAGATGGAGGTTCCATGCAATATTTTAGATTATTTAAAAGTTAAAGTGTAAGCCAACAACAAAAAAATATGTCTTAGGCTCCTATCTTGATAAGTATACTTTTATAAAGACGAGATTAAAGACCATATGTTTTTATATGACTGACATGATAATATATCAAAGACAATTATATTTAATTGCATATATCTGGGTGTTCTGTTGATGGGCTGACAGTGTTTGGATGAGGAATAAAGACATATAATTTATAAATTTTTTTATGAAATTAATTTTCTAGCTTTTATTTCAACAAAATTACTAATCATGTTGTTATAATTAAGATTTTCACATAATTTGTCTTTAATCACTTGAAACAATTCAATTATCTATTATTATTAAAGGCAAAAATCAATTTAAAATACAAACTTGATGAATATTTTAGATAAAATTATTTAAATAAAGCTGAATTTTAAAAACTGAAAATTTAATAAAATATCAAATATTTCATTAAAATAAAACTATTTTTAATTCTAGCATTTAATATCTGTATAGTTGCCAATGTGTAGAATGGCAACCCACTTCATGGGTTTTGTCTAAATCTATACAAATACAAATTTAAGTCATACAGATTGCTTAATATTGCAAAATGTTTCTTAGCATTTGTGTGCAAATGTTATGAATATTGCCCTTATATGTGAGTAGTTCAGGACCCACGAAACGGGCCTTGAAGGGAAGCAAGAACATGGACACTCAGATGACCGGACACGACATGTTGTTGTTCAGGAATCCGTTGCGTTTCTGTTACCTGAGGGGACAGATTTGACAAGTTTGCACATTTGTCTGTACTCTTGCTAAATGCTTCTACCTGTGAGATCCTCCCTTATTCCAAAGCATTGTTGTTCTCTAACATCAACAGCAACACACCCACAAAACCTCTTGACATCTCAGTGTCACTGGGCAAGGACTGTGAAGCAGTGTTTCCCTGGGGCTGAATGGTGCTCGTCACCAGAGCAAATGTTTAGGGTTATGGGTTATGCTGAGCTGTCACACTACACACTAGATCCAAGTGACCAGGGCAGCTCTGTGTTCTTTAATGAATTTGTTTTCCAGATTTGTGACACATGTTGCAGTCTAAAACACAGGGCCAAAGGCAGAGTCTCCTCCTGCCCGGGTCTGAGGGAGGAGGGGCTGCTAAACACCAGCCAAGAGGCAGGCCCTATTCTAGGTGCTAGTAGTAGAGAAAATGAATCGATGCCCTTTTCCTTGGGGAATTTACAGAGCCTGCCTTGTGTTAGAGCCTCTGTGTATACGTCCACATTTTCCACCAGCTATGAGACCCTGAAGGGCAGACCATTTCCTCTTTACATCCTTGCCTATCCAGAGTCCCTAGCTTAATGCTTTACATGTAGTAGATGCACAATAAACAGGAGTTGACTTAGTTGGTTACAAAACACCAACTCTCTAAGAGTTCTGAGGATCTGACTTTCAATCACATTTCCTCCCGAACGGAGTTCCCTTTTCTTAAAATGATACTACTTCTTTTGCAAATTTAATTGTACATTTGCTTTAGAAAAAGAAGAATATTTATTTTTATATATATTCTAATTGCTTCTCACTGGGGAATACTGGGGTGGGGGAGAGAAAGAAAGAGAGAGAGAGAGAGACCTGGGAAAGTGGGAATCTAAAAAGCAGAAGAGAAGGAATCTAAACTGCTTCTCACTGGGGAATACTGGGGTGGGGGAGAGAGAGAGAGAGAGAGAGACCTGGGAAAGTGGGAATCTAAAAAGCAGAAGAGAAGGAATCTAAAAAGCACAAAAGGAATAAAAAGGTGTGCAATGAAGCCTCAGGAAAGTTTAAGGAAAATAGACCAGGGGTGTTTAGGCCTTAAAACTGCACCTGTTCAGGAACCTCTGTGAGGATTGTTGATGAAGGGAGGCAGGAATTGGTGGTGGAGGGAGATAGGAGGTGAAACCTTGAGAAGTAGCCTGGACACAAGGTGGTATTGGGAGTCATAAAATGAAAAGCATTGAACATTTGAATAGAAACCTATAAAAAAAACAGAAAAATGTCTCTAGGCGTGTGTACCATCTGCAGCACATTAAACAAATCTGAAAGGTTGTGGGAAGAGAATCCTGGAAGTTTCAAGAGAGCAAAGGGTGTTAAAAATTATTGAATATAATTATAAACTTTTATTAAACAAACCATATACTAATACAGTGATAAGTGCTTTATGTGTATTAATTTATTTAATGTACACAGTAACCCTATGAAGTAGGCAATATAATCATCTCCATTTCACAGATGAAGAAATTGAAGCATAGAGAGGTTAAGTAACTTAACCAAGGTTATTCAGTAGGAAGCAATGGAGATGGGATTTGAACTTAGGCCCTCTGGCTCCACAGCCCATTCTTTTAACTGCAAAGCTGCAATGTATATCCATTATTACTAATATAATATGTATAAAATATCTTCATTTTTCTATGGTTAGCTGTTATTATTTTCTTAGTGAACATAAAAGCATTTGTGAAATTTTTCAGAGTTCTTATCTCAATGCAGCTTTTATTCCCTAAAAAATAACACCTAATCTTCTCAAGTGAAAATTTTACCATGAAGGTCTTCACCAATATACCCCTTTGAATGGGGAAAGGGATGCTATACTCTGCATTACTTTTATAACCCAAAGTTCCGAGCTGTTCCAAATCTTATATTTGAAAAAAATCTTTGTAGACCTGACATAAAAATATACCTTTACATTACTTTAGATCTTAAAATTTATACGAAGAAATGGAAAATAACCTCCTAGCCTTAATAGTCTATGGGAAGGTGTGGTAGAGACAGCTGCCAACAAATTTCCTCTCCCCATCCATTATCATGCAGTTATAGCTGGGAAGCAACTGCCTAGCCAGGGACTGTTTTCCAGCCTGACTAGCAGCTAGGTATGGCCATGTGACTGGTTCTCACCAGTAGCACAAGAGCCATTGCTTTACAGAAATGGTACAGCTGGATACACATGACTACAATGGCCCAAGGGATGGTAGAACAATAGAGCAAAAGGGTCCCTAAATGATCGGATGGAGGGCAGCCCCCCTAGACAACTTGAATTCTTTCCGAGGAATAAAATTCTATTGTCTTGAGCTATTACATTTTGGGTTTACTTGTTATAGCAGTTCAATCTACCTCAAGTAATGCAGTATCATTATCTTTGTTTACAAATGCACTATGAGACTTAAAGCTCCCTATGGGAGAAGCAGCATGACATAGAATCAAGAGGGCATTGGTATCAGCCGGGTGTGTTTGAGTCTCAGCTCTTCCATGACTACTATGTGATCTTTGGCAAGTTGTACACACTTTGATTATCATTAACATGAGGATGGAGTAGCCTCTGTCGTATCCTCACCCTTTTCCTCTCACCCTTACCTCTAGTTTGATACACACAGCCAGATTTCCATGCCAGCACCTGTATCTCTCTGGCCTTTGACCTTGCCTTGCTAACAGGAAGTGGCCCAGCCCTTGATCCTGAGCAGTCCTTAGCCATGATGGGAGCTGCAGTGGTGTACTAGAGGTGGCTTTCATTGACTTATGAGAGCATAGAATGCACACCTTTTCCCAACTCCAAGTTCAGTCTTGTCACATTGGTAGCTTGAAATTGGCCATGATGGAAGTACTGACACCATGGAAACTGGCAAATGCTACACATCAGATCTCTCCCACCCTCTCCCAGAGCTGGGTGTTAAACATTGACCAACATACCAGATCTCTTGCCCTTTGAGTGTGATAACTCGGGGGTATGTTCAACAGTGGTTTCTAGATTTTTTTTTTCCCCAGAAGGATTAAGCCCCAATCATCCACAGTGGTAGCCAGTTTAGAAATACCACCTTTATTGGCTGCCTTCACCGTCTCACTTCTCCACCCCGTCAGTGTTTCCTTCACCTCCCAAATCAACTATTTGCACTAGAATCTTGTCTAAAGGTCTGCTTTTGGGGTGACTCAAAGTAGGACATTGGACAGCAATAAATAAAGTTGAAATTATCTAAAGTGCACAGCACTCTGCAGGTGCTATACAAATATTAGCTCTTTCATATGCTGAAATAATACTTGTATATGGCTAAAACAAACTCAGCTGTTATTAATGGTTAATTAATCATAATAGGAATTAAAATTATGCA
>NW_007729418.1:138990-139691 GCF_000696425.1 Galeopterus variegatus | reverse complement strand
GCTTTTGGGGTGACTCAAAGTAGGACATTGGACAGCAATAAATAAAGTTGAAATTATCTAAAGTGCACAGCACTCTGCAGGTGCTATACAAATATTAGCTCTTTCATATGCTGAAATAATACTTGTATATGGCTAAAACAAACTCAGCTGTTATTAATGGTTAATTAATCATAATAGGAATTAAAATTATGCATTTAAAATTCAATTGTTCTAAATATATGAATCACCTCCAATGACTTTTAACTTTTGTTATTTTAAATAGAGTTTTATCATAATAAATAAAAACCATTCATATGAAAACTTAACGTAAATCTCTAACACATCAAAGAGAAAAAATTAACTCTAGGACATAGTCTTGTGAGATAGATTTCCAGGCTCCCTTTTGCTAGCAGGTATAGGTCTCTAAAAATTGTAAGGTCTCTGACACCCTTTATTTATTGGTCTTGATTTTGCATTAGCAACTCTAGCTTTTGTTTTGTTGTTTATTTTAGATACTTGTGTTGACCTCATATTTTATGCCACCTTTGAATAGTGACATATGCCAGGATCTCAGGATTCTAAAACAAATTGTAGTTTTGAACATTTCATTTTATTTATTTATTTCTGCATGTTTCATTGAGTCTATTTATTTATTTATTGAATCATAGTTGATTATACATATTTTTGGGATTCAGTGTTGACATATGTTGATCAAATCAATA
>NW_007729418.1:137006-138809 GCF_000696425.1 Galeopterus variegatus | reverse complement strand
CATAGTTGATTATACATATTTTTGGGATTCAGTGTTGACATATGTTGATCAAATCAATATTGCTATTATGCATATTGTTACAAATTGTACTTATTCTTTATGCCCCTTGTCCAATCTCTCCCTATTCTCCTCCTCCTCCCTCCTCCCACCACTGATAACCCTAGATTTCTTCTCTCCCTCTGAAAGAGTAATGGTTACTCTGTTGACTTGTTGCCTAGGTGATCTGTCCAATGCTGAGAGATGAGTTCAGGTCCCCCAATTTATCAGAGAGTAGATGTTTCTTCTGTCACTCTGGAGTGGGCTTTGTGGAGAGAGACATCCTCTTCTTTTCTTTGGTCTCTGCTGGTGACTATCCTTGTGTCAATGTACTCCAGTGGCTGGTGGACCATCTGCATGGTGGTTGTGACGTCAAGCCACATTTGCAGCAGCTGTGGTTACTGTGGTGGCTGTGATGGGCCATCCATTTGGAGGTGATGTTTTGGCATGCTTCTTGGTGCTGGTGGTGTGCCTGGTTGTGGGCGGGGGGTCCAGTCCCCGGCTCTATGCCCTGGGTCCCCAGGCAGGTCCTGAGGCATTGGTGCTGTGCCTGGATGTGGGAGTGGGGTCTGGTCCCTGGCTCTATGCCTTAGATTTCTGGGCAGGCCCTGAGGCACTGGCAGTGTGCCTGGTTGTGGGTGGCGTGGGGGGGGTGGTCCGGTCGCAGCTCCAGCCTCAGGGCCCTGGCAGGCCCTGAGGTGCTGGTGGTGTGCCTGGGCCGGAACTCATTTTTTGTCCTTTGTTTACTTCTAAAATGGGGGAACTTCCTGTGGGAACCAGCACTTAAGCTGTGTGGTTGAGCTAAATTGCTGCTTTGCTGCTATTTCCCTAGGGAAGGCTTTTTGTGCAGCTCAGGGTTTAATGGTTGACCTTATAAGTACTTCTGGCTCTCCAGAGACCCAGAGGATCTGGGTTGTGTAGAAACTCTGATCTTTGCCTGAGTCTTTGCATTAAACTGCACCCCATGCAATTCTGTATTCCTGACCAGTCTCCTCTGTGTGGTTCTGTGCTGATTGGGGGGTGGATCAGCTCTCTTTGCTGTGTCCCAGTGTTCTCCTAGTGGGCCCGTCTCCTCCACTGCCTGCCTCCCCCACCACCTGTGCTGCAGACACTTCCCATGGGGTGATGGGCTGTGTGCTGGTCCCTTGTGATGACTCGCTGGCCTCTGAATGGCTCATTTTTTCAGTTGTTGTAGTTCCTTGCTCCTGTGTAGGTCCATGAGAACCCTGTTAATGGTCTTGCTGTCCTGGGGGCCACCAAGGCCCTCTTCTCCCCTGCCTCCTCCAATTAACTCCATCTGAAGGGCACAGCTACAGCTTCTGCTGGCTCTTGCGCCATGCATGCATCAGCTGGAGCCTTAAAGTGGCTGCAGCACAAAACGCTCTGAGCAGTTTTTTCTTTCTGTCATCGTGGCTTCTCCCGCCTTCATGAACTCTGTAGGTCTCTTTTCCTCTTCCCCACTCATCTCTAGTGGCCCCAGCTTCGCTGTTGTTATATTTTGTAGTTGATTTGTGGGAGAGAGTGACGCTGGGGACCATCTATTCCGCCATCTTGACTGAAACTCTAATTTTGGACACTTTAGAAAGCTCTTTCAGGAGCTCACCATTACAAAGTTGCTTACCAAGATATAACATCTCCGGATATTTTTCTTTAGATATAGTTCTTCATGATGCCTTTATGGTGAAATTATAATATTTCTTATTATAATTTAATAGTAAGTGGGGTCTTATCAGGATTGAAGATGTTTTGGAAAAGCCAAATGATCAG
>NW_007729418.1:133586-135315 GCF_000696425.1 Galeopterus variegatus | reverse complement strand
TATATAGGGATCTGAACCCAAGGCCTTGGTGTTATTAGCACCACACTCTTCCAAGTGAGCCACGGGCCGGCCCTCAATCCTGACTTTTAAACTTAGTTTAGACCTGCTCTGCATTTCGTAGGAGGGCACCAATCATTGATTTCCATCTCTAATTAAATTACAAAGAAAAATAATTTCCAAGAGGAGAAAGTAAAAGTATCATTATAGCAACAGCTCTAAAATACAGGAAATCTTTGCTGAGGGCTCTCCCCTTCACACATGTTTATTGGCAATTGCAGGATACATTTGTTGCTTCAGATAATTTAGTGGGCAGAGAATCTGCTGGGCCAAGCTGTAGTAGAATATGGCAGTACTGTATGTGGAGGTTTAAACAGAAGCATGTACCCTCCTTGATTCTGTGAACTACAAGGCAAGTTGTATCCTATNGATATTTTTCTTTAGATATAGTTCTTCATGATGCCTTTATGGTGAAATTATAATATTTCTTATTATAATTTAATAGTAAGTGGGGTCTTATCAGGATTGAAGATGTTTTGGAAAAGCCAAATGATCAGTTTCTGAAGAAAGTGCAGCAGGATTTAGTAGGAAAAGCACTTAAGAGTCAGGAGTCCCAGGTTGGGGCTTCCACTATCTGTGTCTTGGGTGAGTCACTTGGTCACTTCTCTTCACTGGGCCTCAGAGTTGCCATTTGCAAAGTGAGGATACTGACCTAGGTGACATCTAACATCTATTCCAGCTCCAACATTTTATGAAAGTCTGTCATATATAGACAAAGCTCAAATCCAAACTACACAGCCATCATTTGTTGGTCCTGTCTTAACATTTCAAGAGCTATAGGGTAGAAGGAAAAGATTTCTGGTCATGTTGTTTCCCTGCTGTGGTGTTTGCTGTATGAAAATCAGAAAGTAATGCCTTCATCTGAAAAAAAAAAAAAAAAATGAGCTAACAAGGTGTTTTTCTAAGGTTTTAATTTTAGGAGAAATTACTGATTGTTGATTGTGGTTTACGTGCTGATTTTAAAAAGTGTTTTATGTTTAACTTACACATGCAAATTAAAACAGCGAGATTTACTTTTTTCATATCAGATTGACAACATATTAAAAGGTGGATAATGTCTGGTTTTACTGACAACAAGATGAAAGTCACCATTGCTGGGAGTTTAATCTGTACCCCTCAGAAAGCAGAGCCTAAAACATGTGAACAGGAGTGAAGGAGGGGGAAACCCAGTCCAGGGGAGACTTGGCGAGATGGTTTCCACTGTGTGGGCAGCTGGGGCTCATTCTCTCTGGGACCGTCTAAGGAGCTATGTGGATTGTGCCTCTCAATTGTTCACCTGAGGAATGGGAGAGGGTGGGTAGCATTTACCCACCTGTTCCTGTCCTCATTGGACAAGCATTGCACCAGTTGTTAACCTTTCATATTTCAAGGTGCATAAGCTGATCAGGTTACCACAGGCATTTCTCACCTGGGGCAGAAGTGAGAGATAATGAAGTGGGACTGCAGTGAGGTGCTGTCTGGCCACAGATAGCTGCTGCACAAGGCTGCAGCCATAGCAGAAGTAAAAGGCAAGCCAAGCTGTGAGGTACTAAGTTCAATGGGTACAAAACTATGCTATCTACCCTAAGTGAATCATTGTGCACTATATGCATGTATTGAAACAACACACTGTACCCCACAGAATAAATATAAATAAAATTGAAAATAAAAAAAGAAAGAAAAACTAAAAAAA
>NW_007729418.1:101750-132577 GCF_000696425.1 Galeopterus variegatus | reverse complement strand
CTTTCCGTTTGCTTGTTGTAACAACTTCAGAAAGGTATAGTTGTTATATCTTCTTCCCCCCCCTCCCCGGTTTTTTTTTGTGTGTGTGTATGTGGGTGAATTAAATTGCCATCGTTTTCTAAAAGCAATTCTTTATCTTCCTGAAACAGCCAAGTATATACTGGTCCTCAGATTCCTAATTGACAGCGGGGGCAACCCAGGACATTTGCATTTTTCTGTCCTCCGACTGCTCTGCCAGCTCATTGGCTGGGCCTGGTGTCCCTCACTGCAGTTTCAGGCCCAGGCCCCGCCCTTCCTATTCATGTGTCAGTTGCCGATCATCATCTGGTCTGGCAGAAGGGAAGGGGCAGCTTCCAGGCTGTCTGGCCTGTCATGTATTGGAGCTGTCAGTCTCCTGAGAGGCCAAGCATCTGTTTAGACTGGCCTCTTCTAACTCAGCTGAGTTTTGGCTCCTTCACTGGTATCCCTTCCTTTTTCCTTGGGTGCTATTTGCATTTTATTGGGAGGGAGGTATCTTATCATCTGTCCTAACTTTTCATATTAATCGAATCTAGAATGATAATATTAGCTTAGGTAATTGTTGAGAGGATGGCAGAACGTTACAATCAGCCGGGTTCTCTGTAAAAACCTGCAGTTGTCCTCACACGGAGAAGCTACTATTGCGGTCACTGCCTCCCTTACCAATGTCACCCA
The DNA here is from genome assembly GCF_000696425.1 of Galeopterus variegatus. NCBI lineage: Eukaryota > Metazoa > Chordata > Mammalia > Dermoptera > Cynocephalidae > Galeopterus > Galeopterus variegatus. The sequence continues at coordinate 131,884 of NW_007729418.1, read as the reverse complement.
GGACCCTGGGCTGTTCTGTGAATTTATTAATATCTCAAAGAAGATTTTCATCCTTTTAATTGCCATTGCAATATTTAATATTCCTTTTATTTTTGCTTGCTTCTGTACTTTGCCAAAAATTAGTCGATTATTTTCAAAGGGAGGAGGACTACTAGATAATCCAGAGAGCAAAATAAATGCATCAAAAGTATTGGTGGAAAGACTAAAATTACAGACAAACTCCTTCCTGAGAATGAATAATTTAAGATTCGACTCAACCGGTGTTGAGAGCTGAGGGCCCCCCATGTATCAGGCATTTTGCATACTGTCTCCCTATTTAATTTTCCCACAACTTTTCCTCCAGGTAGACATAGTTCTTCCCATTTTACAGACTTGGAAATGGAGCCTTAGAGAGATGATTTTATCTTGTCACAAATCACTTGGTGGGCAAATTGGCAGGATAGGCTTCTAACTCTCCATTTAGCATACTTCCTGCTATCATTGGTGCTTCCAGGAAGAATAAATATATCCTTTGGATAACAATCAGGCATCACTTAATCAGTCCATAAATATTTATCAAATGCCTATTGGGTACCATGTAGTTAAAATTTTTAAAGTAGCGATAGTGTAGTCATCACTCACAGTCATCAGCCAATCCTATTTGAGAAGTAGCACAAAATTTCGCAGCAGTTTGCCAGGGTTAGTTGGTGGCACAAGTAACAGAATTTCTTTGAAAGATGCTAAATAAGGCACACAGAGAACATGCCTGCCATCTCCCCTCCCTCATCAGCATTATGCTCCTACATGGAGCTGCAGTTCCCATACAGATTTTTACCCATGTCACTAGAATTATCCATCATGCATAGTACGCATTCAGGACATTCAAACACTAATATACTACTTTCACTTTTATATTTCCTAGCTTTGCAAACTGAGTACTTCACATTCACCTTCTTAGTAAGTCTGTTTTAAAGTTCAGCTCTTTCTTCTTCTTCCAAAGACACTTGCATGTATAAGGAAGAAAAACATCTAACAAAGGTGCCAAGAAAACACTTTGCTTTATGAAGGCCTCGTAACTGAAGGAATGTTAATCAAACTTTCTTCCTAAATTAAGTTTTGGGCTGACTCCAATACGGAAAGCTCCAGCTGAAAAGGATATAATCCCAGAAATTGTGAATACCTGAAAACAGGCAGGGGTTTTATTTATTCTTTGTCTTTGATGCTGATCTTTGCTGTTAGCATCCAGCAGGGCTCATACAAGTCCATTGGAGATGGACAAATAAAGATGGTCAAAACTGAAAAGTACAGGAATAAAATGAGCTAAGAAAAAAAAAAAAGCACTGTCTCATCATCAGTGAACAATAGCAGATACAAATCTCCTTGTTCAACTCTTTAGAAAAGTTCTTGGGTGAAATGTCACCTCTTCTTCCTGATGTGCTTTCCTTTACCAAGTAATTAAAATTTTAATGAAACTCAAAAGGGCAGAATAGGCCCTCAGCATTTTGCACTCGAAGTATAATAAGTATCCAATTTATTTAAATGCATGGCGAAATGAATAGATATTTTACAATAGCACAGTTTGAAATGTTTTTAGCATTTTTTCCTCAATACTTACATGTTATTGAATTAGAAATAACATCATAAAATCGTGGTTTTAGCCAGTTGACCTGAAAGCCCAAGTCTGTACAACCCAAGTCTGGTTTTTCTTGAGACACTGATGAATCAACTTTACTGCACTTTAAAACCCACCACAAGAATCTATGTGCAATACTGTCTTTCCAGGATTCAAGAGTAAAGGAAGGGTTAAGGTAAATACAGTAGAAAACTTTTATCCCATCCGTACCTTCGTATTACTAGTACTATATCCCCTAAGAAACCTCAAAGGAGTGTTGTCTTATTTCTAGGACAGGAGAGGAAGTGAAAAACTTAAGATAGTTTTTGGTTTATTAGTGGAACAAAGAAAAGAGCAATTCCTGTGGGTGGCAGATAGCAAGTTCCAGCTACGGGAAGTAAAACAGGTAGGTTTGGTAGAAGAAAAGGAAGGGAACAATTAGTGAGCTATGTGGGGATCTGGGCATGTCCCTCCCAGAGCCTTACTGGCTCCTCAGCAACCCATCAAGCCATGGTGTCTGTACCAGTGGTTTGGAGCTGCAAGACCTCCCCACAGTCCCATGGCAGGATTTAGAGCAGCACTATTCCATTGCAATGGAGAATTGTATCCCACAACATTGAGTTGTAATTATAACTGTTATTTTCTCCAAAATAGTGTTAAATGTGTTAGTTTGGTTCTATAGGAATAATAGTCTTCTACTATATAATCAAGGTTAAACAGGTTTTCTATATAAGATTTTATATTATAATTTATATTTTATATTATAATTTTCTAAACTGCAGGTCATAATAAATTGAACTACTAGGAAATCATGTTATTGGGTTGCAACCAGTATTTTTTTAAAAAGAAAAAGAAATACAATATAAAATATCACAGTGTATTGCCTGGAGGACGATGTGCATCTTTTTGTGTGTGTGCACGTGTCTGTGTGTGCATGTATGTATAGTCATGCTGTAAAGTGTACTCCTTTCTGTAGGTTGCAGTAAAAAAGGATTAAAGATCACTGGGTGGGAGACTGTAGAATCTAAGTAATGTTTATACATTCCAGTTCTAGATGTTGACCCATGTAGCAGAAATCAATTCATGCAGCAGAAATCAATTCATTGATGGTGAATTTACCACAAGACCGTTCACCAAAAATCATTTCCACAAATGATTCATTTGCTGAATCATCAGCTTATTTTATTACTGGAGGCTTTCCCACATTTTAGTTTCCTTAAAGCCTTGCTTTAGCCCTGTACCTTGAGATTTGATACACTTGTAAAATGTCAACTTTGACTATCTATCGCATGGCTTAGGTACCTCTGTTCCTTTCTGCTCCTGGTCATGTGGATGTCCCTTGTGGTGACAGAGTTGCAGATGGGTTTTCTGACAAATTTCAGCAAACTTGTTATTTGGCAAGTTGATCATTTGCTAGATTGACTTATAAAATACTGACCTATGACCTGATCATATCCTCTCTACTTAGGAATTTTTTTCTCCATTATTTCCACTCCTAATGACCTCTGTCTTCTCTAATCCCTTTCACATTCTCTCTCTGAACCACATTGTACATTATGATATGCTGTGCTAGTCTCTAATTACCAATACTACATAAGAGTACCATACCATGTTCATATGAACATATGAGATATATATATATATATATATATATATATATGTGAGTGCATACTTCAGAGTCAGACTGCCTGGGTTTAAATATTGACTCTGCAATTTACTGGCTGTGTAACCTTGAACAAATTCCTTAATCTCCCTGTCCATAAGTGAGGATTATAATAGTACCTACCTTCTGGGGTCAGTGAATGAGTTAAACACGTAAAATAGTGTGTGAAGCACAGAAAGTACTGTATAAGTGCTAGTTATTATATTTCCCTATAAAGTAACATATGTAAAGTACATGAAATAAAGTGACTTTAAAAATTATAGATTTGGACTTCTATTCACGTATCAGCTATCAACATTAAAGCCTGCTTTTTCTATCAAAGTCATCAATTAACCATGTAATGTTTACAGAGAATCTACTATATCCCTAGGTATGTGAGCTGAGAGGGCATTCAAAAGTGATGTAAAGCAAAGGAGTTTATAGTTTAGTTAAAATAATGATATGGGCATGAAGTGGTTCATGAAAATGGTAGCTCTGTACAAATGAAGTGCTAAATTCTACATTTGATACATAATTAGAAACTGGATCACATAATTAGAAAACAACACAGTTTATAATAATATGCTAATTGTATGAGGTGGGCAATATGTGCAATATAATGTTAGTTAATTTTTTTCTAAGTGTATCCAATTTTCCTGGTAAACACGCTTGAAGTTTCAACCATCTCAGTATCTCTCCTTCACGTTCATGCAATAAGCCTTTTCCATGTTTCCTAAGAAATGTCTTTCAGTTCTCTCCTGTTTTCCCCCTATTTCCATCCTTTCTACCATAGTTTGGTTGCTCTTGGATTATTGCAATAATTTACTAGTGTATCGGCCCAAATCTCTCTCTTCTTCCTCCTTTTTCCTTTTAAAAAAGTTTTATCAATTATGGTAATTTAAGGGCTCGGTTTCATAAGTTACCATTTTTTTTCTAAGAAAAACAGTAGTTCTCTGCTCACCTTCCTACACTCCCCCCCCCTCAGTATGTGTGTGTTTATCTTTATTGCTGCTGCTTGATTATTTCATTCTAGGCATTCTCTGCTTTCCCACTAGAACAGGAGAGGACTTAGTCCTTTTTCCTCCTTTCGTCCTCACCTTACATCCCCATTCTCCCAGTAGAGTTAAATTGTAATTTGGGTTCTGTAAGAATTCAGCGTTTACATGATTATGGCCACTATCATGGTCAATCCATGAAAAACAACTGTTTTCCCTGAAGTGTTAGCTGTTGTTGTTATTGTTTCCATGTTTTAGATGCCTAAATGTCTTAATCCACTTCTGCTCTTCAGGGGTGGTTATTAATTCACCACTTAGAAGCCTGGAGTTTATACTTAAATGCTGTGTACGCAGCAGGAGTGTTGTTCCCAGGAATGTGTATTCATCAAGTTTACCCCTGTGTTATTTCCTTTCAAATATCAGTGTCTGGTGCCTTGCGCTCTTCTAAATCATAAAATAAGGAAGCAACACCATCCACACATTTACAGCTCACAATTCCTGGGTGGTCTCTGTCTGCAAATGTCTTCCTGTGTCCATAGGTGAGAAGCCCATGGGGTACTTTGTAACTCAGGTCTCATGATGAACGTGCCTCAGAGAACCCCATAGAATGTGCCATTGTTGGTCCTTTCCATAAACCTGCTACTTCTGCAGGCAACAGCTGCTATCCTGTGACAAGCTACTGTGGCCAGCTTCTGAAAATCTCTGCTCATGTTCTCACCGACTCCCCATCGAACCTGTCTTCAGACCCTTTGCCAGTTCCTTTGGTGGGAGATTTGTTTTGCTGAAGGCTGTCTGGGACTGAGATTTGTGAGATCTCAGGCAGGCTACTAATTCAGCACTTTTCCAATAGATATTATCTAAATATTTGGTCAAAATTTATCGAGTGAGCATGTAGAAAAAGCAGTGTTGTACAAATAAAGACTGAATTCTTTGATTTATTTTCAAAATACTAAGAGGGTATTCAAAAGTGGTACAAAGAAAAGTATGTATCATGTGCATAAATAGCATGTTATCTTATTCAGTTTGTCACATCACTTTTCTGTCACTTTTACCTGAAGAGTGTTGCTCACTCACATTCATGAAAACGGTGACTCACATGGACATCATTACAAAGTCCATTCAAAATAGGCAGGGGGATCTCCTCCACACACCATGATTATTATGTTAGCAAAATGTTACCCACTCTTTTCAACCTCTTATTAGCTTTTTGAAAAGTCTTTTGCTATTTTTTAAAACAGATAATTACTTGAGATATGTGTATGATGATTTAAAATTTTAGAAAATAAAATCAGTCTCTTATTCTGGGTAAATCCACTGCCCATGCATTACTTGTTTTCAGAGTTGTAGCTGACAGTCATAGATGGCATCCAGCAACAGCTGGCCATTAGTCTCAGTGTGGTGGCACTAGTGAACCTGTGTTCCTTAAGACACAAAAGGAGTCAACGGAGATAACTGCATGCCCCATGAGGGATGATTTTTTTTGTTTGAAATTAAAATGTACACTCTGAAGGGGATCAAAACCAAATTTACATTTTGCGAGTTATGAAGGAGTTGTATGTAGAAACTTACATGGAAAAAAGTAAGAGATACATACATATATATGAGTATATATGTGCATATGTGTGTATATGTATATATGTTTATATATTTCTCACAATATTATTTGCATAAATTAAATATATATGTATATAGCTATACCATTATGATTTGTGCTTGTCTCTGTGTACGTGTTTTATATACACATAATGTAAAAATAATCCAAAAATGTCTATTATTAAGACGTTCAGTCAGTTTCAGTATGAGCAGTTCTACTGGGATTATTATATAGAGCAATTGTCCTAAAGGTCTCAAGAGTTTTAAAAAACAATACAAAGAGAAGAAACTTCGAGGAAGAAGGAAGAAGTGCCACCATCACAGAAAGGGCTTTGTTCAGGAGAGTTGCCTCAGTCAGTTCCAGCAAGGGAAGCCCTGATGTTCACGTTGACCCAAAAAAGAAGATGACCAGGATACTTCCACAAGAGGAAAAGGTCATTTTTATATAGAATTATTGTAGGACTTTGTTTTGAAACCAACTATAAAAAGGATGTGGATAAAAAGTGAAATACGTTATAAATAAATATATGCACCCAAACTCTCTGGAAAAAGAACAGAGTTGAAAGACTCATAGATCTTGATTTCAAATTCTACTACAAAGCAATGGTAATCAGGATAGTGTGGGTACTGGCAAAAGGACAGATATATAATTCAATGGAATGAACCGAGAATCCAGAAATAAAGCTTCACACTTAGGGTCAATTGTCTGGACAGGGTCGCTTAGAAAATTCAACACAGGAAAGAATAACATTTTCAACAAATGGTTCTGAAACAACTAGATAGCCACATGCAAAAAAATGAAGTTGGAACCCTACCATATAGCATATACAAAAATTAGCTCAAAGTGGATCAAAGACCTAAGTGTAAGAGCTCAAATTACAAAGCTCTGGGAAAAAAACATCCGGATAAATCTTTGTGACCTGGGGTTTTATAATCTTTTCTTAGCTACGACACTAAAATTACAAGCAACAACAAAATAGACAAATTAGACTTCACCAAAATTTAAAAATTTCATATTTCAAAGGATACTACCAGGAAACTGAAAAGAAAACCCAGATAAAGGACTTGTATCTAGAATATATAAAAAAGATTCTTACAACTAAATAATTAAAAGAAAAAAAAATTTTAAAAGAAGCAAAGGATTGAAATAGACATTTCTCCAAAGAAGATTTACAAGTAGCCAATAAGCATAGAAAAAGATGCCCAACATCATTAACTAGCAGGCAAATGCAAATCAAAAGCACAATGAAATGCCACTTCATATCCAGTACAGTGGTTATAATAAAAAAGATAAAAACAAGCGTTGGTGAGATTGCAGAGAAATTGCTGGTGGGAATGTAAACCATGTAGCCATTTTGGAAAATAATTTGGCAGTTTCTCGAAATGTTAAATATACAGTTACCATATGGCCCAGCAATTTCACTGCTAGGTATATGCCCAAGAAAATGGAAAACATGCATCCGCACACAAACTTGTACATAAGCATTCACAGCAGCACAGTGGCACAACTCTGTGAACATACTAAAACCACTGATTCTTACACTTTAAATGAGTGAATTCTGTAGTATGTGAATAGACAAAACGATAACATGCAACAAAACATGTGAAAACATTACACATTAAATAAGGCAGAATGGCTGTCTGTGAAGAAACAGGAAAAAGGGAATGAAACAAGGGGATAAAAGAAAATAAGTAAATGTCTAAATGATTTTTAGAAAAGCAAGAGGGGCACAGCACAGTCTAATGATAGTGTGTCATGAGCTCAGGAGCATGATTAACTCAGCCCTCTGTCTGTGTTTAAAAAGAAGAGGAAATTTTCAAAGTTGTGTTTAATGGCACCATATTGTCAATATTTCAAATTATAGATATTTCAGGTCTCCCCAGAGACAGACCCTCCGGCCCTCCCCTTCGTGTGCTCTGGGTTTGCTCCCTGTTGCTCTTCCTCTCCCTGTTCTCTCATCAGAGTCACTTCTTGTTCCCAAGAAGTAGTGCAAGAAGCCCGTTGCATTTTGGTTTTTCGACCACAGCTTGCTTAACCCAATCATTCCTCTGTTTATAATCTTACAGACACATAAATAGCCAAATAACCTTGACCCACAGTTTGGTCTTAATATTAGAGCAAGAGAACATGTGCCTAACTGTCCCGTGGCTCCTGTGTTTGACTGTCCCTCAGTGTTTCTTGGTTAAATGATGACATTCTCACATTCACAATTTTGCTCTGCAATGATTTCTTTCTTTTCTTTTTTTTTTTTTAAAGATGACCGGTAAGGGGATCTTAACCCTTGACTTGGTGTTGTCAGCACCATGCTCACCCAGTGAGCGAACCGGCCATCCCTATATGGGATCCGAACCCGGGGCCTTGGTGTTCTCAGCACCGCACTCTCCCGAGTGAGCCATGGGCCGGCCCTGATTTCTTTCTTTTCTGAAAGTGTTATTTTTTGTCTAGTATTTATACCAAAATCTGACTACTGGTCACCTATTCCTTCTGGCTTTTTATTATTTTCTCATTGAATTTATGTTTCAATGTACTTAAGCCTTTCTTCCTGACCAAATTATAAATCTCTAAAGGGCCAAACCTATATTTTATGCTTTTTTTATATTTCACACAGTAACAATCATAATTCTTTTCATATAACAGGGATTCAATACCACTAATTAATTGACAGATTGATCAATTGATGGGGTTCTTGGGTTTACCAAACTGATTTGGAGCCTCAAAAAAGAAAAGTACTTTTTAAAAAAAGGTCACAGGTGAGTATTTCCCATTTAGCTTCAGTTGATTCTTTGGCACTTTTATTTTTAAAATTCAGTATATTGACCTTTTTAGATTTATGTGAATTTTAACTCATATTTTTAATGTCTTTGTGTGACTTAAAAACAGGTAACTTGTTATGATGTGCAATGTAACAACTGAACAATTCTCTCCCCACCTCACTGGATACTGCCTTAGTCCATTTTGTATTGCTATAATAATATATATGGGACTGGGTAATTTATATAGAACAGAAATGTATTTTCTCAAAGCCTAGAGGCTGAGAAGACCGAGAAGAAGTTACTGGCACCTGGTGAGGGCCTTCTTGCTGCATCCTCACATCACAGAAGGCAGAAGGGCAAGAGAGGGCCTAATGCTGGGTGAAGCCTCTTTTTAAAGGCCATAATACCATTCATAAGGGAGGAGCCCTCATGATCTAATCACCTCTTAAAGGTCCCACCTCTTACTATTATTACATTGACAATACCTAAATTTTGGAAGGGACACTTTCAAACCACAGCAGGTATCGTGTAGAATATCACAGAGAAACAGTCCCTGCCCACAACAAGTTTACTAAAATAAGTTTATAAAAATATAAAGCCAGGGCCGGCCCGGTGGCACACTGGAGAGTGCGCCGCTTGGGAGTGTGGTGGCGCTCCCGCCGAGGGTTCGGATCCCATGTGGAGACCGGTTCCCGCTCACTGGCTGAGTGCAGTGCGGACGCAACACCGAGGGTTGCGATCCTGTTACCGGTCAGAAAAAAAAGGAAAAATAAAAAATAAAGCCATTTGGTGAGATTACATGGGCTTAAAATTAATTGGTTTAAAGCCATACCCATTGGTACAATTAACCTTATTTTTGAAACCTAAATGTGCATATTCCTACATGATCTTTACTTACAAAGAGATCTGTAGCATTGGCTGGGGAAGGCATTTCAACAAGCTTCTTTTAGTAATTGCACTACATTAAATACGCACAAAAGACAGTCCTGAGGCTGAAGAGTATAGTCTTTTCAAAAAGGGTTCATGCAGCATATTCAGAAGGTCATGGGCCCAAATTCCACTGATGTCTTTTTATTGTTGACTTGTAAGAAATTCTTTCTGGGTTTAATTTCCTTTGAACTGAGGTACAATCTTTAGTGATTTCCTTCAGCCGAGGTCTTTTGGATGATAGACTCTCTTTTTTGTTTGAAAAAGTCTTTTTTTTCAGACTTCGTTTTCACCATCTTCCTGTGGTGGTCTGCTACAGCTTGGGTTGTGGAAACGTCCCTGCAGGGAGGTTTGCTTCTGCCGGTCCCGGGGGGCTTCCAAGGTTCACTTTGGGATCTCCACATCCTGTAGTGGTATTAAATCAGACTCCACATTCATGCACAGCCCAACAAGAGACTGAAATCTCCCACAGGATCCCTCTTTTTTTCTACTCACTGCCCGAGGAAAAGACCAGCTTCCCTGGGTGGAGGGCAAAGTTTATCTAATTCTGGTTTTACTAAGGACGTCCTAGCCTTATAGAAGAGTCTCAGTGTAAGCCCCTACCTCATATGGGCTTAGGCCACATCTCCTTGTCCCCATTAAACCCCAACCTATGAAATATGGTTGCTTATTGTTTGTGGTTTCCCATATCATTTCTTGCATTTTAAGATGTCCTATTATTTCTTTGGAACTTATTTTTGTATTAAGCATTTCTATATATTGTAATAGGAAATTCCCCAGTATCTTAGTCCTTCGTTCTTGGAAACAGTTTACATTGCTTTTATACTATTTAAAAAGTCTTTGTACCACATAACCCTATGGAAGCAGTGTTTAAAACTTGAGGAAATCTGATTGAGAATGATCATTATTGCCCTTTATAGAGAGAGCAGTGGTTCTCACATTTTGATATCTATCAGAATGATCTGAGGGCTTGTTAAAAACAGATTCCTGGGCCCCACCCCAAGTTTTTGGTGCAGTAGGTCTTGGGTGGGGTCTGAGGATGTGTTTCTTTAACAAATTCCCAGGGGATGCTGATGCTGCTTGTCATGGGACCACACTTTGAGAACCACTTCTATAGAAGGATCTATATATGCATATTTTGTTAGCATATTGTGGCATCAGTGCTTTGAGGAAACTTAATTTTAAATCTATTTTATAGATAAGAAATGTGGTGAGGAAATAATTAGGTGATTTTCCAATGTTTGTGCTAACAGGTTAGAATTGGAGACCACTGGGCTTTCTTTACTTGGTTTTGATTGCTACAACATTTAACTAATATTAAATTACAACAAGATTTAAAACATTTTTTTTAAACAGACCAGTCTTCTTTTTACTTGAAAATTATATCTTTATATCTTTGATTCTATCTCTCTTAAAAATAACTATTTCAAATGACAGTGGGTTAGTCTTAATAATATTAATAAATAGAATGCATAAAGTGTATATAAGGGTCAAATGTAAACATTATCAGAAAACAAACTGAAGTATTACCTTCATTAAATAGATAGGGATAATAAGCAGATAACTCTTATGGTCTACCTCAAGTCAAATAACAACTCAATCATAAGACAGCTAGTCACAGACTCCCTGCTAAGTAAATCCTTATGTCTGAAGTACTTACTTTTCTCATTAAATCGCTTAGTCAGAAGACCGGCCAGGTGCAGTCTCATTATGGGCTCTTTGCCTAAGCCTTGCTATTCAGGGTGTGGTCTGAAGACTAGCTGTATAGGCATCACCTGGGAGCTCACTGAACTGCAGAATCTCAGGCTCTCCCCCAGACCTACTGAATCAGAACCTATTTTTTTTATCATACCCAGTTAGTTCAAATCCACATTAAAGTCTGAGAATTCTGAGATTCTGCATCTCTTCTTAGATGATGTTGATGCTGCTTTGAAGGTTCACTTAACCACACTTTAAGCTCAGCTCCCCTCTCTGCACATTAAAATGAAAAATACCTTTGCAAAATGCTAACTTTACTGAGTAGTTTAACAGGGATTCAATTCAGTAAAGATGTATGGACACTATGATGGGTATCATCCTAAAGAGAGAAAAATAAAAACAAAGACAAGACAGATACCGCTCTCAGAGTGAAATAATGAGTTTGGTAGGTGATGTTATAGAACAATGGTAATTGTATCTGATTGCTAAAACAAAGCCCCAAAGAGCAACACTAATCAGCTTAAATAAAAACGGCCACATAGAACAAGGGAAGTCCAGAATTCAACTTCGATAAAATTGTTTTTCATTTGAAAGAATATAAACATTGGAAAACGGACAAAATTACATCCTATTTAGATGGAACCTATCACATGACATTAGCAACATCATTTGATTTCTTAAAGCAATTCCACAGTCACTGGTTCAGAAGCTTTCGTATCTTAAGCTATGTATAGGAGTAATTGGTGTGAAATATACGCATATTTTATTAAGATATGTGTTTGAATCAAAATGCCTTGAAGTTTGTCCAGCTTCAAATACAGGAGGAAACTTTTCAAGGTTTGGCTACCACATCTCAGTGCTATTACTTGGGGAGATGAACATTCAAAGCAACAATTATGATATGGTAAGATACATGCCATTGAACAGGTGGTATGGAAGTGAATGCATTACAGCCCCTATTGCTTACTGGTTAGTATAATAACCTGCCACATGTTCAAGATTAGTTAGAGTCTAGCCATAGAGAGCTGGGTTTAAATCCTATCCCTGCTACTTGGTTATTGTGTGGCCATGGACAATTTAAGTGACCAGTCTGTGTCTCAATTTCATCATCTGTGAAATGGAGATAATAATTATACCTGTTGCATAAGGCTGATACTAACATCAAACGAGTTAATATACGTAAAACACTGGAATTAGTAATATTTAGCTTATACTATGTAAATGTCAATTATAATTATCACCCCTAATTTTCAAAATGTACTTAATATTCCATCAGAGCAGTAGTTTCCAAAGATAATCCGTTGGGGGCAGACATAGAATTATTAATTTTTCTTATTTTTCAATGTCTATTTTTGTCGATCTTATAATGTATCTAATATATTAGTAGAGAAGAATACATACATAGTTTATTAATGAATGCATACGTAGATATTGGGATAAATGTTAATTTTTTTTCCTGGTAGGTACTCAAGCAAAATCTTAAAGATGACTGTATTACAAAAGTATATGACACCCCTGTCCACAGAAGGGATTTACAATTTACAATTTATAAAGCACCTTTATGTACATTATCCCAAGTGCCAAGAAGACATTGAGCATGTTAGTAACTACATACTTTTCATCTGTTTCTGATTCTTACCAAATCCAAATGGACAGAACTGAATGGTGAGGATACCAGAGTCAATGACTCGAAAAGTCAATCCTACCTTATTCCCTTGATGAGGGATTTGATAGGCTTTGCAGGACCTTAGAGAAGTTGGCTCATATTTAGCTATCCTGTATTCTCATCACCAACACTCAGCTATAGCACGGCAATGAGACATGAAATGTAAAATCCTTTAGAATATAAGTTGAACATGTCATTGGCAACATTTTCTCCAGTGTGATGGTTAATGAATGGTCTTTTTCTGATGTTTACTTTTCTGAAACTTTCAAAGTCCTATGAGACAAGCATATAAAAATATTTACCATAGAAAGCAATCTGGTCTCTCCTGTCTGCATGATTTATTTTCAGATTTTCTTCTGTTAAACAAGCTGAAGATGGTAACAAAACAACATCTGTTTAGCTATAATTTAGTAAAACAAATTTCTCATGCAAGATTATTATTGAAGGACTTTATTTAAAGCAATTTACAAATTTATGGACTTTACTTAACACATTCACACTTGATATAGCTTTTGAAGCCATTTAGGGACGACCTAAGGATTAGATGGGGGCTGCCCCCTTTCTCCTGGCTGACAATTTGAAGCTTAATTTATGTAAACAAAAAGGAAAGCCATGTTTGCTAGAAATTCCATAAGTTCACTACATATTTAATTGGGGTTCTGTAAGAACCTGCTCATTAAAAAGCAAAGAATATAAGCTCAAAAGAGAGAGTTATCATCAACCTCTCATTGACTAGAAAAATAACACAGAGGAGGTGATGGCAATTAATTGGAACCTTAGGGGTATACAAATTATTAGCTTTCGAAATTCTGTTCTCAGCTTTTAAAATACCTATTCCTTTTACCAAAGCTCTTTTTCTAAGTTGAGTTATTTTCTCCTTTGGTTTTGCTTTGTGTTTCTTGATTTTTAAGAGACAAAAATCCCAAAGGAATTATTTTAACATAGAGTGTACTCTGCACTGGGAATTGATGCAGCCCTGCCTGGGCAAGTTATTACCTCCTCCGTCCTCAGTTTCTCCAACCACAGAATGAGGATAACAGTGCATACCTCACAGGCTTGCTGCGTAAATTCATTAGCTAATGTTGGTGAAGTGTTTTTAAAGATGGAATGTACTGATTATCATTACTTGTGATATACTTATTTACATAATTTGGGACACACACTGACTTTTTAGATGAGGATAAATAAACCTCAAGTTTCTCTTCTTTGTGTGTGTGTCAATGTGATTTGGTCTTTTAAGAAAAGCAAACATTGTGAAATGTGGGTTAATTTTTTAATGAAGTGTGCCTTACACTGTACATTTAATTGACAGATTATTCCTACACTACATATATATAGTATATAATATATACATATATATATATACACACACACACACTCATAGTAATCACTTCAAAGTGTTGGGAAGCATGAAGAGAACTGTATTGGCTTCTTATGTCTTTGTTATTTTTAATTTTTTGAAGATACAGATTTTCCCTCTCCTTGAACAGAACAAAAGAATGTTGGGAGCATGAATCCCAAATGCTACTTTCCTTATGTGGGAACTTCCTTTGATACTTCCAGATTTAGTGAATTTCATCCTTTTAAACTGAATAATTTTGTTTGGTTGGTTATTAAAACAAATTCTAGAGCTGCAGAACACACCAGGCATAGCTTATTATCAATGAACCGACATACACGTACTGAGCATCCTCTAAGTAATTGTCATGGTATAAATAACATGAATCAGAGGTTCTCAAAGTGCGGCCTCATGGCCAGCAGTATCAGCATCATCTGGGAACTTGCTAGGTAAATTCTTGGACCCCACTGAAAACCTACTGAATCAGAAACTCAGGGAATAGGGCCCAGCAATTTTTGTTTTAATAAACACTCTAGGTGAATCTGACGTTAGCTTAAGTCTAAGAACCACTGCTCTGGAGGATACAAAGGTGGGTTAAAATGAGTATTTGCAAATTGCAAATTGTCTGTACCTGTCTTTGTTGCCAGCATTTGGACTGACATAGTCTGTCAGTGCACATCTTCCATATAAGCCCATCCATCTGCTAATTATGTACTTGTGCTTCCAACGTTAAGTTTTAGAAATACTCTGTTTTTATCATTTGTTGCACCTCTATTCCATAAGCGGGGGTCGGTATGGAAGTTGTCCTGGGAGTGGGAAATTCTCTCACCTGAATTCAATTCCTCTTGGATTCGCAATCAGTGCCAAGCTGTAGGGGTTCAAGAAGGACCTACACCTGGGCAGATGGATACTTAAAGACAGTGCAGTGGGAAGCCTAGTATCTGAAAGCAGGCACGATGGAGGGTGGGGGCAGTAGCAGGGGCAGCCCTTGGCTTCTTCCTGGGCTTTTGGCTTTGTGTCTTTGGTGCATGCATTTTGGCTGGGTAGAGCCATTGGACTGTGCCAGCCGGATGCTGCCTTCCCATGTGAATGACATCTTTTTTGCCAGGCAACGTGGCTTCACTCTCACATCCAAAAGTAAGTAGCTGGAGTTGTGGTCTCTGCCAGGAAAGGAATGATCCAGGAGCTGCCTGATAGCACTTTGTGGGGATAGTGAGGGAGTGGAGTGTAAATGACCATAGATATTTGGGCCTCTTGGGGGCAGAACAAGGAGTTAGGGGCAGGAATGCTTCTCAGCTGCTCTAGCAGGAAAGGAATCTGTTTCCTGGTCTCAGCTCTGCAGCCCTCATAGGCAGGGTATACTTAAACTTTTAAGGCTGATGTTCTAATGTTCTGTGTGCAAGGATGTTCTAAAATGTGGCGTGCACAGCTGGTACCCTGGGCGACTACAGTGTATTAGGAGACATGACGGGGCAAGAGGCTTGTACTATGTCATGGTGACTGGGATAGCTTTCAGCTCTAGGGATGTCATTCTGACTTAATTCCAGTGGTGGGGTGATGGGAAGGAGTAGAGGAGGCTCAGCCCATTCCTGGCTGCTGTGGAATCAAGGGCTGGCTCTGTTGTGGGCTTACACAAGCTAGGTCTGGTAAGTCTTTGTCCCACCTTGCAGAGGCTGAGATGGAGAGTGAGAAGCTGAAAGGGGGGTGGGGTCTTACAAAGCTTCCTTGTGGAACTTTCTGTGGTAGCAGCCCTCTGGAACTTCCCCTCTCCTTTCTCCACAGGCTCCCAGTTCCTCCACAGCTACTGGCTGCTCCATTTTGAGGCAGTCCCCTTCTTGGGGATTTCCCTGATCCAGCTATGGGCCTGGGTGCCAGTTGCCCCGCATGGCACTGAGCTCGTACTAGAGTTCCAGGACCATCAAAGGGGCCCCAAAAGATTCCTTCTTGGCTCTTTCCCCATTATCTTTTCATCCCATCAGTCAGAGAGAGGATCGCTACTGGAGATCTACTGTTTATTAACATACTGGATGGAGGTGGTACCCACCCTTATGGCAGAGGAAAAGATTCCATCCACCCAGGTCGCTGATGCCAGACTGAATGCGTGTTCCACTGACGAAGGCAGGAGGGATATAGTGCTGCTGTTCACGTCCTCGCCCCTCGCACAGCCAACTCTGTTTCACCTGCCTTACGTCCAGGAGCCCTTCATCCCTGATGTGGAGCAGCTGATCCTGGGGATCCCAGGCCAGAATCACCGGGAGATAGACCACAGCCAGGCTGCATTTCCAGCAGGGAAGCTCTGTCATCTGCAGGATCGTAAAGTGAACCTTCACAGAGCTGCCTGGGGCGAGTGTATCGTGGCACCCAAGACTTTCAGCTTCCCTTACTGTCAGGGGACCTGCCTGGCCCTGAGCAGTGAGCACCATCAATCCGACATCGAGTGCTATCAGGTAAGATGCGGAGCCTTGTCCTTTCTCCTCTGGGGTTGTAGCACTAGGTGCTGTTCCTCTCTGGTCCTGTCTCCTTGTGAGTCAAAGAAGCTATGGAAGGTGGCAATCATGTAATATGTCGCATCTCCGCCATTGTGACCTTGTCCCTTATCCTTGTTCATAAGAAAGTTTCCTAAGGACTGTTCTGAATCAGCTCTGATCCAGGGGCTTCTCCTGTGCCCTCCTTCCCTTTTCCCACTTAATCTTCCCAAGTCCACCGATGCCCTTAAGTATGGGGCTGTGGCTCTAATAGCATTCACCCTCCTATTGTTTGTTCCTGCAGAGGGAGGTGCCTACCTGTCCCTGGCTCTTCCAGGCCTGTGGCCCCGTCAAGGTCAGGCTCTTCTCCCTGATGGTCCAGGATGACGAGCACAAGATGAGCGTGCACCATTTGAACACATCGGTGATCGAGCAGTGTGGCTGCTCTTGAGGGACCCGGGAGCCTCCTGCGACCCCCACACCCCTCAAGTCTCATGACCCTTGTGAGGGGCTCCTTGAAGGGAGGTGGATTAGGCTTTAATTTCTCAAAGCACAGTGTTTTGGGATGGTGTTATGGGAGTGACCCCTTTGTGGGCAGAGGCCCCTCTAGTGCTGTTTTCATTTATCACCGGGGTGGGGAGGGGGTCAGAATGTCTGAACATTGCTTTGTCCTAGATCTTGTGAGTGAGTCAGCCTTAGTGCCACTTCGGGGGTCACTTAGGTGGGGAAAGACGAGCAAGAATAGGTGTGTCAGCCCTTGGGGTTGGGGTAAGTCTGTTCCTGGTGTTAAATAGTGCTGTGCTTTGGACCCTTCCAAGCTATTCTGTTGCCCTTCTCTATACCGTTGGCCTGGGGCTGGTCCAAAGCTGGCCTAGGCCTTAGCAATGTCGACTCCTCCCGTCCTAGCATTCCCGGCCTCCTTGGAGTAAGTGAGGCTCTGTCCAGGGAGCATTCTGTCATGGACTAGTCATGGGTGCGAGGCCCTCACTAGTCAGTGTCAAATGAGATCCTGGGAGCTGCTGCGGGTGGGGGATGTCGCTCGAGACTGATCCTTGGTGGAGGGGCCTTTGGCCTCATGGAAGCGTTGTCTCATTATCTAAGAAACTTGCTGCCTAATGACTTTAGATTTTTTTTTATTAAATAAAACTCTGTAGTACGATTGCTGTGGGTCTCTTATGTTGGACATCTCCCAACACTCATGGAAGCGTTGTCTCATTATCTAAGAAACTTGCTGCCTAATGACTTTAGATTTTTTTTATTAAATAAAACTCTGTAGTACGATTGCTGTGGGTCTCTTATGTTGGACATCTCCCAACATCCTTGAGCCTCTGAATCCGAATGAGTGAACATATATGTTGGGTTTCAAATAGTGTCAAGGATCACAGAAAGGAGAAGTGGCTGGATAACTCTTTGAAACAAATGTTTGTCCACTATAGCATTTATTCAAACCACTTCTGGTTTTAAGTTCTAAAACCTGGCTACAAAATAAGATATAGGGAAGTAGTCCAATGGGGATGTTAATGCAAAAATTACTTAGATTTTGGTGCAGAAGAGACAGAGTTGAAGATGACATTCAGCCCATTAGTAACATCACATGATCGGCTTAACGTCTTAGAGGGCAGGAGTGCATCTGTTAAACTTAGAGATAATCTGACAACAGCCATATCCAACTTCCTGAGAGGGTGTTCGTGGTTCTCCATGTTAGCCTGAGTCCTGCCGAATGTCTGTGTAGGATGTGGTGGGGATGATGGCTGAGTCTTGAGAAGGCAGGAAGGAGAGCAGTCCCCACTTCCACCCTTCTCAAGCTCTGTCTCCACATGTGGTGGGTTTTAAGTTTTTTCTGATTCCTAGATTTTTTAAAGTACTTCAGTTCTGCAACTAAAGTTCTGACAAATCTTATGGAAGTAGTTTGTGCTCTAAACTCAAGGAATAGCAGGTATACAACATGAAAGCCTTGCTTTCCTGCCCCAATCCTGTCCTGAGGTAGTGACCACCTGACATGTGTCCTGCCAGACTGCCGCCTTTGCATAAGAACCCAGCTTTAAGAAAATCTTGCAGCTTAAGATGTTATGGAGGTACTTCAAAATTATAAACCTTTATTAATGGATGCTAGTTCTTACAGTACTTAAATAGTTCAATAACCCTTATAACTGCTCTCACTGGACACTTAAAGGGTATTTAAAGTCACATCCTGTTACAGTGCTGCGGTCATCTTTGAGTACATCTTCATGTACAAGGAGAATTTCTAAGGAGAAGAATCTTAGATGTGACTTGGTCTTGCCATACTTCTAAAATTCGCTTTGAATAAGACTGTCAGTTTGAGTATATTCCCCTCAATTGGGAGTCTTTTCTGCATACAGAGCAAGTTACCCTAAGGAAGACATTATTTCATTGTTGCATCTTCTAAAAATGAGAATTTGGGGCTGGCTAGTTCGCTCAGTTGGGTAGAATGCAGTGTTAATACCAAGGTCTAGGGTTTGGAGCCCTGTACTGGCTGGCTGCCAAAAATTTTTTAAAATGAGAATTTGAATATTTCTTATTCACCATTTGAATCTATCAAACACTTTAAATCTTTGTTTTATAGAAACTATATAACAAAATGTAACAAATACACTCCAGTTTTTCTTCAAGTTTCTTTTCTACATGGAGGTTTTATACTAATAAGTCAATAACTTTATTGGTTCTGCATTTCATATTTAGTCTTCCCTATAGAAAGATCACTTACATTCTATATTTCCTGGATTCTGTATTCATAGTCTTATTTACACATTTCTTCCTTCTGAAATTTGTTTTTGGATGGGGAAGAGATGGAGGTCTCCCAGGCTGCTTGTGTCTAGGCATGGCCTTGTGCTGCTTCGGCCATCAGGTATTAAGTGGGATCTGGAGGGTTTCCAGGAATGCTTTGGCTTTGGAGCTGGGGGCCCAGTTTGTAGTAATGGAGTACTGCATTGCAGAGGGCAACACAATAAAGATGGCAGAGGAGAAAGCTGGGAAAAGTGTGGGTTCCTTAGGAAAAGGGTTGGCAGGCTTTTCTATAAAAGGCCAGTTGGTAAGAATCTTAGGCTTTGTAGGCCATGTGATCTCTGTTGCGACTACTCAAGTCTGCCTTTGTAGCATAGAAACAACCACTGAGGAAACGTAAACAAATGGGTAAAGCTGTATTCCAGTAAAACTTTCCATGGGCACTAACATTTGAATACAACACATAGTTTTCATTTGTTACAAAATTTCTTGCCTTTTTGAATTATCTAAAACGGGTAAAGACCATTTTTAGTTTGCATGGTGTACCAAAAAATGGGACATCGGCCCATGGGCTACAGTTTACGAACCTCTGGCTTAGGATATCATTGAGCAGGTAGGCCAATTCTAGCAACTACTTCTGATATATGAGAAATTTTATCCCTATTTGTTTAGGCCACTGTTAGTTTGGGTTTTTTGGGTTCTGGGTTTTTTTTTTTTTTTTTTTTTGTCGTTACTTGCAATCAAATCCATTCTTACTTGATAAGGATCTAACTTTTTTTCCAAATAGCCAACTGTCCTGAACAGTTGACTGTTTAAACTTTTCCCCATTGATCTAAATGCTATTTTCATTACATATCAAATTCCTTTATAAATGTCTCTTCCAGCACTTCATATCAATTCAACGATATTTGTCCATTTTCATATCAATACCATCAACTTAATCCCTACAGTTTTAATGTGTACTTAGGATTCTGAAAGGATGTGCTCAATACCCTAAATTGCCTTTCTCAAAGGTTTTTATGTCTTTATCTTGCCCAGCTGATTTTAGAATAAGGCTGAGTTCCATAAAAACAGATTTAGGTTTACATTGAGTTTAGAGAGTAATTTGTAGAGAAAAGACATTATCAGTCCCATCCATGACCATGACATAACTTTGCATTTAATGAAGGAGGAAAAGATCTGAATAAGTTATTTAACATTTTTCCATTTAGGCCATGGAGATTTCTACTTAGACTGTTCCTGGGTGGTCCAGGTTACTGTTGTCAATGTGAATGAAACTCTTAATTGGGCTCACTTCTATCTCGTCAGTCTATATTACTCTCTTTATGTTGTAACTGAAACCATGTAGACTCGGAGTATTTTTTTTTTTTTTGTCTTTTTGTTTTTTTCCGTGTCCGGCAATGGATCGCAACCCTCAGTGTTGCCCCCGTACCAGACCAGGGACCGGCAACGGGATTGCAACCCTCGGTGTTGCTCCCGTGCCTCGCTCAGCCAGTGAGCGGGAACTGGTATGTGGGATCCGAACCCTCGGGCGGGAGCGCCGCCGCGCTTCCCAAGCGGCGCACTTATCCAGTGCGCCACCGGGCCGGCCCCGTTTATGGCATTTCTTTTCTCTATTTTTTTTTTTTTTTGTCTTTTTGTTTTTTTCCGTGTCCGGCAATGGATCGCAACCCTCGGTGTTGCCCCCGTACCAGACCAGGGACCGGCAACGGGATTGCAACCCTCGGTGTTGCTCCCATGCCTCGCTCAGCCAGTGAGCGGGAACCGGTATGTGGGATCCGAACCCTCGGGCGGGAGCGCCGCCGCGCTTCCCAAGCGGCGCACTTATCCAGTGCGCCACCGGGCCGGCCCCGTAGTTTTGTTTTTTTAATCTAACACTAAAGACCAACTCAAAGCTCAGTGCTTTCTGTGATGGTACTTAATCTTTAAAAAGTTCCACTGAGTAGATTTCTTCTAGGTATTATTAAATGCTAGTGAATCCCTAGAGTTGATATCTAGAACAGCAAGATGGTGTTATATACAATTACCTGCTGGAAAGTGGATTGATTCTGGTTGCTGATGTTGAATTTATGCATGTTCTAAGCATGTCTCACATCAGTGGAAACCCAGGATAGAGGCTCAATGTTTAATCTGCATGTACAGACCACTCCTAAGAGATAAAGAGACAGAGGTAGTAAGGACTGAGACCTTGGCAAGAGGAGAATGTCAGAGCCTCATCCTCAGACTTATATTCCAATAGGGAGAATACTCATGGTACCATGATGTAAATACTGAAAAGGCTTGCTTTTGTGTTTTGGGACCACTCTCAAAGGAGGTGAGGTCTGAGTGGCAAGCAGCCCTCAAACCAGGTAGAGGGTAGGGCTAAATGCAGCAGCACCCACAATGGCCCAGGGAGGAGAGAGTGTAGGAGAACAGTGTTCAGGTAAGTACAGAATGCTCAATGGAGCAGAGTGTGGAGTTTGAGGTCAGGGGAGTTGAGGCGGGGGCAGATAAATCCCAGGAAGAGAAGAATTATTCTGGGCAGAGCCCATTGTGTTCATATGTGTTCAAATATTTCATTGCTTTTTTTTTTTTTTTTCATATAAAGAGATGATGACTTTTGTATGGTGACTTGAGCTTAAGTGATTGGGATTATCTACTAAAGCTGAACACGTGCATATCCTGAGGTAGTGTATTAGTCCATTTCTGTTGCTTTTAAGAATACCTGAAACTAGGGGCCGGCCCAGTGGCGCACTGCTACAGTGCGCCTCTTGGGAGCACGGTGGCGCTCCCGCCGAGGGTTCAGATCCCACGTACAGACCGGCCGCTCACTGGCTGAGCGAGGTGCGGGTGCAACACCGAAGGTTGCGATCCCGTTGCCGGTCACAAAAAAAGACAAAAAGGAAAAAAAAAAAAAAAAAAGAATACCTGAAACTGGCTAAGGAACAGAAATTCTTATAGAGTCTGGGAAGTCCAAGGTCTAGGGAACACATCTGGTGAGGAACTTCTTGTAGGTAGTGACTTTCTACAGTGACACAGAGTATCACATGGTGAATGACCCGAGCAAGAGAGAACTAACCTCCTCACTTGCTCTCCTTATAGAGCCATCATAACCACACCCAGGACTACCCACTAAACCATCAGTGGATCAATCTACTCACAAGGGCACAGTCCTCACAACCTAATCACCTCTTTTAGGCCCTACCTTTCCAATACTGTAATGGGATTTCCCACCCTCTTAACACTTACAATGGAGATTGTGTCCAATACATGAACTTTTGGGGGACACATTTAACCAACAGCACCTAGCAATTTCATTCCCAGGTATATATTTTACCAAAACATATAGCAGCACTATATGTCAAAACCTTAAACTGAAAACTACCAAAATGCCCATCACCAATAGAATACTCACACAGGGGAGAACTACATAATGATAAAAATTATTATCATTAATCAGTACAACTGTCTGCACAGAAGTGATGAATCCTATAGACATGATGTTGAGGGAAGCAAGCCAGACACAGAAGAGAACATACCTGTATGATCCTACTTCTGTAGAGAACAAAAATAGGCAAACAAGGACAAATACCTTGACCACTCTAGAAACCTCATAAGTGGAACCAAACTTATGAAGACAAAGTAGAATGGTGGTTGCCAGGGCTAAGGGGAAGGAGGCATGCGGAGATATTGTTTAGTCGATATGGAGTTCCAGTTTCACAAGATGAAAAGAGTTTTGGAGATGGATGGTGGCAGTGTTTGTACAACAGCATGATTGTGCTTTATGCCACTGAACTGTATACCGAAAATGGTTAAGATAGCAAATTTTGTGTGTATTTTATCACAGTTAAAAATATGTTTTAAAAAGGGCAAAGCTAACATTGTTAGGCTAATGGTTACTGTTAGCTGGGGCTGGGGGGTGGGGCTGTAGAGACTGGAAGGGAGTGTGAAGAGAGCTCTAAGGTGTTGGAATGTTCTGATTCTCAGTCTGGACGGAGGCCTCGGGGTGTGTTCAGTTTGTGAAAATTCATCAAGCTGTGCACTTACAGGCACTTCTGCACATATATTATACTTCAATAAAAAGTTATCCTGGAAGAGAAAAGAAAGCAATGGGAAGTTTTAAAGTGAATTAATTTATAATAGGTCACACTGCGGAGTGCCAGGTGCAAGGTGCTCTTCTACTAATTCATTTAATCTTCTTACGATGGTGATGAGAAGATGCTGTTTTACAGAAGAGGAAACTGAGGAACAGAGGTTTATTGAGGTAAGAATAGGCATCTATAGATTCATAGTAGGCGATATCTCAAATGCCTCTATCTACATCTCTAAGAATAAGGAATGTTCCTTAGCCCACTCAGTTTAAAGTTTTTCCATCTCCAAAATAGAGAAGCTTCTAACTTTTAAAATTAGTCCCCATTATTAAATTGAATATTTCTCAACCAGAAGGGGAAATTTTTTTCTAATTAAATTCTAATCATACATTTTCTTGTGTTAATTTAAGGGTAAGCTGGGATCATAGTGTGGGTGCTAACTCTGGATAATTCAAAAGCAATCATGATAGGCTTATTTTTATCTTAAGTGAATTTTAAAAGAAAATTTATAATAGCTTTTAAAGGGTGGAAGTCAAACTGGAAATGAGTTTGAAAATATTTTCAATATTTCAGAGCATATTTCACACTGATGGTTTGGAAAAGGTACATCTTAAAAATGCACAAAATATACTATTTTCTATTGAAACATGACCTTTTTGTTTCTTCATCCCTAGTTATTTACTGGGTGAAGAAACATTCTAAGTCTTTCCTGATGCATTCTACTCTCCCGTGTCTTTCTTTTGTGCCCTCTGCCTTTATTTCTTCATTTCCATATTTGTTTCTCTGAGGCATGTTTGTTTTTCCCAGCTTAGTTTTACAGGCTGTGCCTGTGCTACAACTCCCCCGTCCACCTTCGGCCTCCAGCACATGCAGTTATCTCTGGCTGGCTGGTCAGAACTCGGAGCAGCCGTGGGTGGGGTCTGCTGCAGGACAGAGAGTCATGTGCCTGAGGCTGGCGGCTCTGGGCTCTGTTCTCTGTCGCACCTGATCAGATTTTTGAGACACTGTCTTGCCCCAGGGACTGAGCCTGGTTAAAAGAAACTGCTCAGAACACTCTCTCATAGACAGTGACTATCAATTAGGTTGTGAAAGGAGAGAGAGAGAATGAGAGTCATCTTGGAAAAGATAAAAGAAAACAGAACAGGAAGTGGGGAAGAGATGGAACAAAGGGTTGGTTCTTATCTCAGCCAAGCTAGGGCATCTTGCTCTGTATCATCTAAAATATCTCTGTGACCAGGCATTTTACAGGATGTCTTCTGGTAGCTGCCGCTTGTTTCACAGTCCTGCATTTGAGGGTGCCCATGAGAGAAGAATACAGCATCTATTGAAAGACTCCCACATGAGGCCCATTGTACTGTCTCCACAATTTCAGCTTACATCCAGGCATGCTGACATGTTTTAAAAGGGAGATCTGTGTGCACCCTCATCAACTGCAGACTGCAGACGAGTCATTCTCCTGCTATGTGGAAATCTATTTCCCTTCCCCACTGTGTCTTTGGTCAACAGTTACAAACTCTCCCTCAGACGGCTAGTTGTGTATTAAAGTCTATTTATAACAGTCAACGGACAACTGATTGTTTATGGGGAATCGTGGCAATTTTTGCTTAGGAAGGACAATTGGAGCATTTCTTCTGTAGCAGAGCGGGTTCTGCCACTGGACTCCAAACACTGCCTCACTTGTCTTCTTACGTTCTGTGGACTGAGGTTACCCTGGGTGCTACTGGTGATTTCAAACCCAGCACAGACTGCTGGTTCTTCAGTCAAGGGTCTTGGGGACTGGACAGTGGAACAAAATGAAACAATA
The DNA here is from genome assembly GCF_000696425.1 of Galeopterus variegatus. Taxonomy (NCBI): domain Eukaryota; kingdom Metazoa; phylum Chordata; class Mammalia; order Dermoptera; family Cynocephalidae; genus Galeopterus; species Galeopterus variegatus. Next base: position 106,598 of record NW_007729418.1, on the reverse strand, counting down.
GTACTTTGTGAGGACAGAAGTGCAAAAGTATCCTTAGCCATGAGGAGCCACATACTGAAAATCTGCAGTAATGTTCACGATACTGTAGACTACGTATATTTTTTTCTATAGTCTTCTTAAAATATGACCATATGATAACTTGTTTGTATTCAGGAAATTTCCTATTATGGTGGGTCTTGAGGTGCTACTTTATAATTTTTTTTTAGGCAGGAAGAGCATGGGATCACCATCAATATCTCCCTGTGGCAGTTTGAGACCAGCAAATACATCACCATCATCGATGTCCCAGGCCACCGGGACATCATCAGGAACATGATCAGAGGCACTTCCCAGGTAAGACAGTCCATGCCCCCAGGGGTCTCCCTGTGGAGGGAGGAAGCTCAGGCTTTGTTCTGAGCCTTGGGAAGGAAGGTGTCAGAGCCTGGGGAGGGTTTTCCTCACCTGTGTCAATCATCAATCCTGCATGTTAGGGAGGACAGAAGTGAGAGTCTCTGACTCTAATGCAGCTCAGAGAGACTGCTGCCTTGGGGCAGGACCAGTTTTCTAGACCCCCAGACTAGTAGATCACTTGGTCAGGGAAGAAGGAACTGAAAGCTCGTTTATGAACTTAGAAAAGAGTAACTGGGGAGCAGGACCCTGTGCACTGCAGCCAGGGCATTCTTAAATGTGCTGTGGTCATCTGTGAGTTCCTGGGGGGCTTCCTCAGCTCTGCAATGGGATTTGGGCCCACCCAGAGTTCCAGAAGCCCCAGCCTGTCCAACGCTCCCTCCCCAAATCCTTGGCGTCCATGTCCCACCCTGCAAACTGACTGGGCGGTGCTGGTTATGGTCAGCAGCATGGGCGAGTTCAAGGCAGGCATCTCCCAGCATGGGCAGCCCTGTGGGCATGTGCTGAAGGCCTCCACCGGGTGTGTAGCAGCTCATAGTGGCTGTCACCAAGGTGAACTCCATTGAACCCACCTGCAGTGCCTGTGCTTCCAAGAGGTCACCAAGGAAGTAAGCCGCTCTCTCAGGAAGATTGGCTGCAACCAGCCACCTTGGCCTTCATACCCGTGTTGATCTGCCATGGTGACAATGTGCTGAAGTCCAGTGCCATTTTGAGTGTGGTCCGGGGTGGGCACACAGCTCTGGGTGGGTAACAGGGACCGCACCCCAGTCTCACCCCTGCTCCACATCCTGCTGATGCCCTGGTTCAAGGCCTGGAAGGTGATGAGGTAGGAGGGAAATGCAGGGGGAGAGGGGTGGGGAGTGACTCTGCTGGCAGCTCTGGACTCCATCTTCCTCCATCCTCCCACCCTCTCACCTGGCCCACAAGCCTCAGGGGATGTATACAAGTCCTGCAAGATGTATACAAGATTGGAGGTGACTGAGGGCCATGGGGGCTGTGGGTAGACTTCTCAGTTAGGAATTAAGGAGCTAGAAATGAGCTGAAGCCTTACTATCAGGGTTCAAACCCTGACTCCACCTCTTCTCAGTAGGATAAACAGCAGAAGCTCCCTGTGCTTCCGACTGGTCCAGCACAAAGTATAATAGCCAATGATCCATCTCGTGATTTCTACTAATTCTGACTGGGCCTTTGTCCTTGAACCCAGAACCACAGGACCTCCCAAGAAGCCAGTTCTCCCTGTGTGTCTGGGACTCTGAGTCCCTTTTCCCATCGGCACTGTGCAGTGGGCCATGTGGAGACTGGTTTCCTGAAATTGGGGTGGTGGTCACCTTTGTCCCCAACGATGTCACCAGTGAGGTCAAATCTGTGGTGAGGAGACCCTAGCTGATGCCCTGCCTGATGACAATGTAGGTTCAAAGTGAAGAACATGTCTGTGAAGGACATCCAGCAGGGGAACGTGACTGGAGACAGCATGAACAACCCCCCACCCCCACTCCCATGGAGGCTGGCAACTGTGTGGCCCAGGTAAGGCCTAGGGAGCCTAGGGAGGGATGCAGGTGCTGATGGTGGTGGCTGGGCTTCTTGTAAATTAGTCCTGACAACGATTGAGACCCATAGTTCCTAAAGATTTGCAAGCCCAGATCATGGGACTAGCTGCCATCTGTGTCTAATTCTATTCTGCTCCCTGTCAGGTGATTGTCCTGAACCACCCCGGGCAGATCCACAGCAGCTGGTCCCCAGTGCTGGACTGCCATGCAGCCCATGTCCCCTGCAGGTTTGCTGAGCTGAAGCAGAAGATTCACTGGCGCTCAGGCAAGAAGCGGGAGGACAACCCCAAGGTTCTGAAGTCTGGGGACGCAGCCATCATTCACATGTCCCCTGGTAAGGCCACATGTGTGGAGACCTTCTCTGAGTACCCACCTCTAGGTGAGCCAGGGATTGCTACGGAATCGTGAGGAAATCATCGTCTCCATTCCACAAGTGAGGCACAGGCTAAGAGCGTTGCCTTCTGTACCACTTTCCAGAGGTCTCATTCTTCATCCCCTCTTCCAGGCCATTTTGCAGAGTGGGACATGAGACAAGCAGTGGCCGTGAGAGTCATCAAGCCTGTGGACAAGAAGTCCTCCATTGCCAGCAAGGTCACCAAGTCAGCAGCAAGGGCAGGCAGGAAATGAAGCTCGCCCTCTGCAGTCTCCTCAGCTTTCCCCCAAATAACTTAATGTTTCAGGTATTTATTGAGAAAAAATTATAAATCTTGACAAGCCGTTCTGATTTCTTCCAAGGAGGAAAGCAGAAGGTAAATGGGGAACTTCTAGGTAGGATAATTATGATTTATAGCCCCAAAGCTCCCTTGGGTTGTAAAGGTAACGCAGGGTCCTCTACCTCATTCTCATACCCAGGGTTCTATCCCAGTCTTTCTCCCATGTTTCTCTCTTTCTGTCCTGTCCTCAATGCAAAGCAGTTGGATTGTTCTGAGGTGTAAACAGCATACTCATGATGACATGGGGGCAAGATCTCAGTAGTGCCAATTGATCAGTTCAGCACTACTGTGTGTATGATTCCTGGTGCTGTATTCTCCAGAACCCTAAAAGAAAAGTAAATGCTAAAGATCACCTAGCCCATAGAGTGGGGTTAATACTCTAAATAGTTCATCTGGAATCTTGGACTCAGAAACTAGTCTCCAACATGTTGAGTCTAAGAGGGTGAGGAAAGAATGAATGGAGCTCTGTAGCCTTTCTTCACTAGTTATCTGTGTTCCATTCACAAATGCAACAAGATGATAACTCCTCATGGAGCTTAGTAAGTTTAAATTATTGGCTCATGCAGCATATGCTGGGACTCAGGACCCCAGGGTCTGCCTGCAGTGTGTTCTTCATCCATTCATCCCTCAAATGTTAGCACTTGCCATGTGCTGTTCTGACCCCATGGACTTATCTAGTGGGTGGCAATGGAGGCAAATATCAGGCTGAAGTGCATAAAGAAAATAAACAAAGACAATGGTAGAGATGGGGAGTAGACCATGAAGGATACAAAGTATGGAGACCAGTGGAGGCTACTGCAATAATCCAAGCAAGATGGCAACTCGGACCAGAGTGGTAGTCACGGAGTTAAATGGTGAGAAGTGGTTCTGAATATATTCTTTTTAGGCAAAGATGACAGAAATTTTTAAAGATTGGATATGGGGTAAAAGAAAGGGAAGTCAAGGGTGATACCTAGGCTTTTGGCCTGAGGAATTTGAAGGATGGAGCCTTCATGATGAGAGGTGGGAATGGATTGTCTATTGCTGTGGTTTGAATGTTTATCCCTTCCAAACTTATGTTGAAACTTAATCCTCGTTATAACGGCATTAATAGGATGGGAAATCTGACTATGGTTTTTGAGACTTGAGACCTTTAGGAGGTAATTAGTATTAGATAAGGTCATGAGGGTGAGGCACCAGTGGCTTTACAAGAGGAGAGACCTCGGCTAGCATGCTCAGCCCTCTCACCATGTGATGCTCTGTGCTGCCTCAGAACTCTGCATATAGACCCCACTACTAAGAAGGCTCTCATCAGATGTGCCTCCTCATACTTGGACTTCCCAGCCTCCAGAACTGTAAGAAATAAATTCCTTTTCCGTATGAATTACCCAGCCTTAGGTATTCTGTTCTAAGCAACAGAAAATGGACTAAGAAACCTATTAATAGAGATAGTAAGGCAGTTAGAAATGGTCTGGAATCTAGGGGACAGGTTTAGGCTGACATAATCAGGGGAGTAATTCTACATGGAAGTAGTATCCCTTGTTCTTAATCCATTGCTGAGAAGTACAGGGACATGCACATTGACCTGTCCTCCTGGAAGAGGACATTAATCAACTGCACAATTGTGATCAGTTTTCTACTGAAAAAGCCATTAATTTTCTTTTCTTCTTTTTCTTTTTCCTTTTTTTTCATGTTTTCTCATTGGGTTGAAGGAAAGGCCATTAAGCCTCAAACACTGAGAATGCTGACTATTAAAATGGGTAAATTTCCAGAAGTACTATTGGAGTGCTTTCTGAGCTAGGTTGGGATTACCATTACTTCCAGCACATTCCTCAGATTCTGATGTCCAAGGTTTAGACTGGGAGTGCACTGGCCTATTTTTCTCACTGATCAATAACATTACTTTTTCCTGCCTGTCATGTTGGCTCCCTCTCAAGTGCAAATCTCCTGGGAAACCCGAGACTTAACACAAACCTAGAAATAATAGCTGGATGACATATCAGAGCTGTCACCAGGCCAGGCATCAAGAGGCTCACCTGTCTCCAGTGCTGGAAAGCCTGTCAAATTCCAGCTGTTGTCAGCGTGAATGGGTGCCTAATGGCACTTGGACCAAGCTTTGGAGCACCCTAAGCCTGTCAATGTCATGAAAGGCCACCCAGCCTGGATGGGGGAGCCAGGCAGGTGCAGGAGCTGGGGCCAGGATAGAATGCAGAATGCTCACC
>NW_007729418.1:93910-101353 GCF_000696425.1 Galeopterus variegatus | reverse complement strand
CAGGCATCAAGAGGCTCACCTGTCTCCAGTGCTGGAAAGCCTGTCAAATTCCAGCTGTTGTCAGCGTGAATGGGTGCCTAATGGCACTTGGACCAAGCTTTGGAGCACCCTAAGCCTGTCAATGTCATGAAAGGCCACCCAGCCTGGATGGGGGAGCCAGGCAGGTGCAGGAGCTGGGGCCAGGATAGAATGCAGAATGCTCACCTATTGTATTGCTGATTTCCTTTCTGAGGCCCATGCAAAATAGTCATTTTTGTCCAGAACACTTTATTTAGACTTCTGTAAATCACAACAGCTTTGCTTAAAATGATTAGGGAATTAAACATCTATCCTAGATGTATTTGGGTTTCTAGTATGTACTTAATAAACATTTGTTGAATAGTGAATAAATGTCACTACATATTTGCTAAAATATGTGAATGACTAAATGCCAATTTACTCTTAATTCTCAAGAATAATCATGATTTTGGTGCTTGTTTCTTAANAAAACAAAAAACATCAGGGTTAATTCTCCAAGTGCCATATTCTCTACACAGTCAGTTCTCATTGGGATAGGAGCTGAAAAACACCTGTTGGAATGAATGTACCAGAAAATATTGCTGATAAATCTCAGGGGGGATCTCCTCTCATTAGACACACCAAGAGCATTTCTTTGCAGCACTGCAAATAGAGCTGCCAGAACTGACCTAAGTTTTGCACCAAACGGTGTATATAGTAGTACAAACTAGTACATGAGAGCTCCTGCCTTTTATCTGAGAAGTAGGACTTTGCAATCATCCTCTCTCACTCCAGTGCTTGCTGGTCCAGGCTCTCTTATTTAGTCCTTAGCATAATGTTGCAAATGGATATAAGCCACCTTGGTCAGTCACAATTATCAGGCTCTTTTTTGGCAGATAGTGGAGGCCTTCACTTGTTAGATCCCCCCCACTCCCTGCCGTGCCCCTGGGTGGCACAATAAGCAAGTCTCAGACTGCATTTTCCCATATATATTTCTATCAGCAGGCACAAAACAGTCACGTGTCCATCGTGTAGCTTGATGAAGCCTCAGCAAACTGCTCTTTCATTCTCCAATGAGCATGTTGCATGCCCGTGTGACAGTGCCCTGGCAGTATGCTTCAGCTAGACTGCTGGTGGAGGACAATCTTCTGGAAATGACTCAGCAGGATGGAACCCTTAGGCGTTAGCTGTCAATTCAAAGGGTCAAGTCTGCTGCACTCACCTGTTTACCTAGGGAGGTGCCTGGGCAGTAGTTCTAGTCAACCCACATGTCTTGAACTCCACTCATTTCACCAATAAAAGGTCTTTTCTAACATCCATTATGACTAACAACAAACACTCTGGTGCTGACTGGAGATGAATAAGGTTGAGCTTGTCTGAAGCTTGTGTTAATAGACACTGCAGTGGGGGCTTCTGATTACTCTTTCAAATGCTAAATAACTACCTCTAGAGTGTATATTTGCAATCATGGTGCTTCAAATGTCAAGCAACCACCCCTTCAGTGTAGAATAAAACTATCTTGCAGACCTTATATTACAGGCAGACACTCCACTGGAAGTCTTTAAAGACTTCCACCCTTCTCTGAGAGGTCATGCTGTCCCTGACACAGCTGCCCCACTTCCCAGAAGCCCAGATGTATTTTGCTGGCAGCAGCTTTCCTTTCAGCCATGGATCAGTGCTGGGGAAGCTTCCTGCTCTCTCTCTCCAGCACCTTGTCAGGTGAAAGCCTGCTGTGTCCCACAGTTGCCTCTGTTCCCAGCAGCCCCTGGCTATAGAGCTGACTTGACTATCTCAGACCCAAAAGGAAGCACCTTGGCGCCCAGATTTTTGTCTGTTCCCGTCAGACTCCAGGGATCAAAAAAGTGTTCTTTCTGGTCAACTCTAAGCCCATCGCGTCAAGTCAGTTTTGGAGGCTCTGCAGCTAGCAACCACTCCCTGGGGTGGTCTGTGCCTGTGTGAAGGGAGCTTGCTCTGAGCCAACACACAGCTCACTGGCCGAGCCACTCGTCACTCCAGGCTGGAGCTTGTGGTTCCTAGATCCTTCAGATGCACAGTGTACACCCCATTTACCCCACGCAACGGTGGGTGAGGAGTCACCTCTTCATTCATTTGTTCATTCATTTCCTCTTTTACCAGACTGGGGTGGTCTGTGCCTGTGTGAAGGGAGCTTGCTCTGAGCCAACACACAGCTCACTGGCCCAGCCACTCGTCACTCCAGGCTGGAGCTTGTGGTTCCTAGATCCTTCAGATGCACAGTGTACACCCCATTTACCCCACACAACGGTGGGTGAGGAGTCACCTCTTCATTCATTTGTTCATTCATTTCCTCTTTTACCAGCTATTCATTGATGAGACTGTGAGCTGGGTTGAGCAGTCTTGCCCACCCAGATCTCACAGTCTGGCAAAAGGAGATGGGGAAGGAAACAGAATTATAACGTGAAATTAGAAATGCTATGAGAGGGCTAACTTCAGGAGGCTACAGAAGAACGTAAAAGGGGCAACAGCAAAGCTTGAAGAATCTGAGAAAACTAATTCTAGAGGTAGAAAAATCGACCTTGAAAAAGAATGCACAGAGGCCCAGAGGGAAGTCGGCAGGGAGGACAGTGTGGCTGGCCTGCAGGCTGGGAATGTGAACAGATAGATGGCAGGACGTTGAAGGCCTTGATGACAAACGAGGGAGTCCGGACTTCGAGCTGAAGGCAGTGAGGAGCCATGGAGTGCTCAGGTAAGTGCCTTTCCTCTAAATGAGAGGTGCAGTCCTTAAGCTTTCACTGAATCTTCTCTTGGGCCCACATGCAAAAAGAACACCATGACTAGACATGACCTGATAGTTCCACTGGCTGTCAGGTAGGCTGGGTATTTTCACCTACTTTCATTAGGCCTGAGAGGGCCCAGAAATGATGGCATCTGTGTTGTTGGTATAGAAATAAATGAGCAAGATTCTACCACACGGAGATAGTCCCTTCCCTGGGTAGAAGCTAAATTGAAATGCTAAACTGACTCTGTTACCATTTGTCTGAATACAATCGATTTCTTCTTGTCATAGTAAACCAAGTCCTATATACTGCAAACAGTAATCCAAGCTGCCATTGCCCATTCATATAAACAATTGGTATTTTGGCCTCGTAGGAGACAAACCAGCTCATGTTTACAGCGCTCTTTGCATTTGATATGACAACATAATACAACTGAGAAAAGTCATCCTACAGAAAAATTCTGTTTTCTTTCTGTTCTGAAAATAAAAGTCCTACCACATCAGACAGAACAAGTATGTCAGGCATACACAGATAGCCACAGACTAAGATTCTCAAAGAGAAATCTGCCACTGCCCCCTTGTTTACCTATAGGCTAGCTGGGGGTTGGAAATGTTTCCAGAGAAGACTTCATGCCTTACTCACTCATATTCCCATTTCCCATAATTAGCCAAGTACTAATTATTTCCTGTATTGTCCCTGCCACATTAGTTTTGTGAGACAATGGTGCATAGGACAATGGAGCATAACTCAAACACAGGGCCAATCTAAATGAGAAACTGGCAGAGGGCTCATGGGATGATTACATTATTCATGAAAAGACATCAGAACAATTGGAGGATAACATTAGATTTTAAATCACAGCAGCAATTACAAGACAATTATCCAAAATGGTATAACTGCCACAGTTACAGGGTGTGTGGCAGAACCGACATGGCATTCATGCCACTTTCTTTCAGTGCCACAATGAAAATTGTTCTGTACATTGTAAGGAAATTCTACAGAAGAAAATATTTGTATTCCCTCCACCCACAGCAAGCTACCAGAGGATGAGTGAAAATGTACCCTGAGGCTAGGTTTAAATCTAGCAGGACCCCTTACCTTGCTTACTCCAAAATGTGCTGCAGTCAGTTAATTCGACCCTGTCCTTGTGTGAATTTCAGTCCAAGCACAGAACCTGAACCCCACTTCTAGATGCAGTCTCTCAGCCAAGGTCCCATATTGGGCAGTGGGAAAGCACTTGCTTTTGAGGCAGCAATCTGGGATTTACTCACTGTTCTAATATTGACTGCACAATTTAGTATCTGCTATTATAAGTGCAGCCACCATGCACTGAGTGCATATGATGTGCAAGATACTTCTCATATCTTATTTAACTGAACCTAGATGAGTCCTGGTTTTCATTAATTCATTTATTTAACAAATATTTATCCAGCACCTTCTTTGTATCAGGCTCTGTTCTAAGAGATTGAATTATATTAATAACAAGACAGACCCCTGCCATCATGGAGCTTACCTCACAGGAGTAATTTTGCACAATCCTTGGAAGTAAAATGTACTGTCTATGGGATTAATAGAGCAAAATACAAATTGGGATCAAAATACTCTCACCTCTTTCTTAATCTCCTTTCTTTCCCCTTCTGTTTCTCTCTTCTTTCCTCCTTTGCTGTCTTGGCTTTAGAACTCTGTGTCTTTTCAAATCAATTCAACAAACATTTCTTAAGCATCTATTAATCTGACAATATATTTAGCAACATTTAAAATGGGTATATCTGTTACCAGACCAGGTTCTTGGGTCTCAAAGTCATAGAAATGAACAATATGCCCAGCATATTGTTCAAATCAAGAAATGCTTTATTTAAAGAGAAGAGAGCTTATGCATTGTAGAAGATTAGAAATCTTGATTCTTGTTTGATTTTTAGACAGGGTTCTTCAGCTAAAAATCGTATGGGACAAAAATCCTTAGCTAGCAGGCAAAAAGCCCATCTAATCAATTCTAAAGTATATGTTGATTCTCAGTTGATTTTTAGATAGGGTTTTTAGGTAAAAAAACATGCATGTATGGGACAAAAGTCCTTAGTTAGGAGACATCAGTCTACAGCTAATGGGTTAAAAGCCCATCTAATCAATTCTAATCACTGTTTAGGGATGGGATTATGCATTTGATTATTTGATGTACTGACTGTTGTTAAAAGATGTTGAAAGAATTGCTGTAGGGAAAAATGTGAAAAAATGTTTGCTAAGGGCAAGTTGTTTGTTGGTGGAAGCTTTGGAGACAATTATACTTAGATTTAATCATAAGAATGTAACTTTTGCTTAAATCATTTAAGGAGAGGTTATATTTTAGATTAGACAATGATCACAGTTTGATCAACTTAACTTTTCACAAATTGTACTTTGGAATGTCATGTTGTTAATTTAAATGTTACTAGTTTCTATTGGTTAAGCTATACTTAGCCATAGACGACTTTTGTCACACTGCCCATGTCTTTGTGTCCTTTTGAAATGATTGAATCAACTGATTTTTCTTGTGAAACTTCCTTGTCTTTACAATAAAAACAGAAGCTAGCTGAATCAGGGCTGTACCCAGTTTCTCCTTCTAACAGAGGGGTTGCTGAGGTGCAGTCCCTTTGGGCTTTCATTGCATTTGTGTTGCTTGGAGTAATCTTCTTTGCATCTCTGTTACATAGTGAGAAGTGTAACAATGTACAAGGGAGATACCTATAGGGAAACTGGTTCTCCAAGGGGAACTGTTCAAGGTGCTTTATAGGGCAAGGGGTGCAGGCCAGCAGCATCACTCTGCACTTCTGAAGATGGTCCATTCTGTTCTTCCTGGCTGCAGCACATGGGCACATGCTCAGTTAGGGCTTTGGTCCTTTCACTTGCTCAGTAGGTCTAAGATGGCGGTGTTGCTCATTACTGCCACCCCAGGAGGGTCATTGTAGTGGTCACCTTGAAGCTTTGTGCATATGTGGGAGTCAGGCTAACTGCCTGGGGGAAGTTTGTGGTTAAAAAAGTTGCTTATCGGGCTGGCCCGGTGGCGCACTGCTACATGCGCCGCTTGGGAAGCACGGTGGCGCTCCTGCCGAGGGTTCGGATCCCACATACAGACTGGCCGCTCACTGGCTGAGTGAGGAGCGGGGGCAATGCCGAGGGTTGCGATCCTGTAGCCGGTCCCGGTCCAGTACGGGCGCAACACTGAGGGTTGCGGTCTGTTGCCGGTCATGAAAAAAGACAAAAAGACAAAAAAAAAAAAAAAGTTGCTTATCTTAGCTTGTGAAAATAGCTTTTCTGGGTGTGCTGGATTCTTTGAAGATACAGGTAAGGGGCTGAGTTGAGGGGCTGAGTCCTATCCCTACCCTGTCTCATATCCTTTGTTCTTACAATTTCACTATTAGATCTTCATTGTACAATATACTTGAGCAGGATTGCTAAGATATGTTCAATGACAGTCATTGCAGTATTGTTTGTGTTAGTCCCGAACAGGAAACGGTGTAAAATTTACATAAATAAGGGTACTATGTTTTTTTTGACCAGTAAGGGGATCGCAACCCTTGGCACAGTGTGGTCCACACCACGCTCAGCCAGTGAGTGCACCGGCCATCTACATAAGGGTACTGTTAAAGGAAGTGGGGTGCATCCATACAGTGGGATATATCCAGCTGCTAGAAGAATGTGCTGATTATGGAAAGATGTCCAGGGACTCCCATGAAGTTAAAAAGGCAAGTTTTAGAACAGTGCATACAGTCAAATCCCATATTTGTAAAACAAATTTCACACATACATAGAAAAAGGACTGGAAGAATGTACATTAAAATAATATCTGGGGGTGTCTCTGGGTAGTAAGTTGAGGATAGGAAAGACTTTAGTTTTCTTTTTGTCTTCTGATTTAAAATGTGTATGCATTACTTTTATAGTTAAGGTAAATACATGAAGAAATGGATCCTCTCCTCAGTCCCAGGCTACTGAGAGGGCATGCTTCCTGCCCTTGACCAGTGTGATGATTAACTTTATGTATCAACTTGGCTAGGAATTTGGTCAAACATTATTCTGTGAATATCTTTTTGGATGAGATTAACATTTAAATCGGTGGCTGTTAAAACAACAGAGATTTAATCTCTCACAGTTCTGGAGGCTAGAAATTTGAAATCTAGAAGTCAGCAGGGGTGGTTCCTTCTGGAACTTCTGAGGGAGAATCTGTGTACATCTCTTCTGGCATCTGGTGGTTGCCAATAATCCTTGGTGTTCCTGACCTATAGACACTTCATTTCAATCTCTGCCTCCATTTTCACCTGGCTTTCTCCCCATCTGTGTGTCTGTGTTTCTTTTTCTCTTCTTAGATTTTGGATTAGGGGCCACCCTAATCCAAAACGACTTCATTTTTAACTAGATTACATTTGCAAAGACCCTATTTCTAAATAAGGTCGTATTCACAGGCACCAGCTTCAATATATCTTTTTGGAGGACACAATGAAACCCAGAGGAAATCAAACCCAGATTTCCCTGAAAACAAAGCTATACTCTTGGGTTGGGTCCTCGGAAATCTTGATAGTACAATGAAAGTAGGGATTTTGTAGATACAAAATGAGGTAACAGACATTGGTAAATCATCCTAACGGTCTCGAAAATGCCTGCTGGACAACTGATGAGTTAATATAAAGCATCACAAGAACACTTGGAAATATTTACATAA
>NW_007729418.1:88261-93900 GCF_000696425.1 Galeopterus variegatus | reverse complement strand
ACACACACACACACACACACACACACACACACACATACACACTAATTACAAAGGGAAAAACACCAGTAGTTTTGTGTAAGGAAGACATGAGATTCGATTACAATTTGTATATTTTTCTCTCAAGTATTTTCCAACTCCTACAATCATTTCCATGATTTAGATTTAATCATTTGAGCCTGATTTTTGATGGAAAATCAAAATCAAAAGACATAATTTAATCGCTGTTTGCACTGTATGAGCATTGCTCTTCACATTATCAAAATTTAAAATCTATGCCACATGTCCGGAAAATTAAATTTTCTCATTGTTAAAAATGATCAGAATAATTCAGCATATGCCTCCAGGTTATGGTTTCTCTAATTACCTTGTATCCTGAATTCTTAGTTAATTATATTCTGAGACATGAAAAAGTCCCTTTGTGCTCAGAGCCCACCTTCAGCCTTTTTCTGTGCCAGGTGAATTATTTACACAGTAAATCTTATCACTGCATTTCAGTTTTGTCCCTGAAGTTGCTGCCCTTCTGGTCATTTTAATCTCATTCCTCTCAGAGTCAATTTCCTACCATTTAGAACAAGCATCCTGACTGTGAGCCTTCCCACTCACCAAGATCTCTCCTCACCTTATCACTGCATTTCAGTTTTGTCCCTGAAGTTGCTGCCCTTCTGGTCATTTTAATCTCATTCGTCTCAGAGTCAATTTCCTACCATTTAGAACAAGCATCCTGACTGTGAGCCTTCCCACTCACCAAGATCTCTCCTCACCCGTCACTGAATTCCTTTGTGACCTAGTTAAATGCCATTTCTTTCTGGGTCACAGAAATGATACAGTCTTAAAGTCTCTGCGTCAATTTCCTACCATTTAGAACAAGCATCCTGACTGTGAGCCTTCCCACTCACCAAGATCTCTCCTCACCCGTCACTGAATTCCTTTGTGACCTAGTTAAATGCCATTTCTTTCTGGGTCACAGAAATGATACAGTCTTAAAGTCTCTGCCTTGAGAAGCAGCTCCTGAAATTGATCAGAGCCTTGACTTCATTAGAAAATGACTGAGAGAAATGATGAGCCTCAATACGGATATGCAACTGCATCAAAGCCCTGGCCTCCTATCTGTGCAAAACACATTTACCTAAGCAAGATGCTGGATAAGGCTCCAAAGAGCTTTCTCAGAAAAGATGACTCCAGAGAACACCTGAGTTTTAACTCAAATGATTTGTTTTAATTATTATTTTTTAATCATTATGAACTGAACTGTTTCTCCAGCAGCCAGACTGGATGGGATCCCTGGAAATGATTAAAGCCCATTCTAAATAGTGGGGCCTGGATGAAAATTAGGAAAAATAACATGCAGCTATCATTTGAATGCTTATTATTTGTCAGACACTGTACTAAGCTCTTTGCATGTGTTGCACCATTGTCTTCTTGTGGTCAACCTATCGTGCAGATGAAGCAACTGAGGCAAGGTGATTAACTCACTCAAGTTCACACAGCTGGTAAGTGTCAGGTCCAAGTAAGAAATTGAAAGCAGTGCTTCCCTGACATTAATGTATATATGAATCGCCTGGAGAACTTGTTAACATGCAGATTCTGATTCAGTGGGTTTGGGATTCTGTATTTCTAGCAAGTTCCCTGGTGAGGCTGATACTGCTTAGTCTGTGGACCAAAATTTGAGAAGCAAGGTGGTGGACCCTAACTCCACAGCCTAAGTAATACAAGTATTCCTGTCAGTGTTCCTTTTTCATTTTCAATTGCTGAAATCTCGTAGGGAAATTCATGCTTTAAGGATTCCTTTGTGTTTTTCTACATCACAGAGATAAACAATCTCAAGGTTAAAGATTGTGAAATAATAATCATTCAGACATGGCTTGATATCATGAGCACTTCAGTATTCAGGCTGTGTAGAATCTACTTGCATTTCTCTTGGTAACATCTGTCTGGGTGTTACCTGGACCTCCCTATCCACACATATGGCCTGAGAGCCAGGCATTTGGTGCTTCAGAGAATGGGTTCTTGATGGTTCTGCCAGCCAGCCATCTAACCCCCTCCTCTGTGCAACTTCACTGGACGGGCAGAGAGGTGACATTGGTCACAGAAGTGAGGCTTAAAGGGCAATTTTTCGTGGTGGCAACTGGAGCCATGGTAGCCCCAACCCAGAATCTCCTGAGAATCTAGAGCAGCAGTATGGCTTCTAGAACATGGAGCCAGCTCCATGCCTTTGGTGGAGAGAGTTAAACAGGATGCTTCATAGTATGTGTGACTAGTGGTGGATTATTTGGGGAAACTACTTGAAAACAATTAAAACGGGGAAAGTTTCAGACTTAAAAATGGACGTACACTTTGACCTAAAAATTCTGCTTCCAGAAATCTATCCTTCAGAAATCCTAACACATGTGCACATCTACACAAAAATGTTCATAGGAGCATTGTCTGTAATACTAAAAAAGACCAATAAGGGCATGATTTAATAGATTATGGAATGACCATGATATAGTAAACAACACAGCTATTAAAAAGAACATGGCACTGACCCATGAAGAAGTCCAAGACATATTGCTAAGTGAACCCAGCAGGTTTCAGGATGATATATGAAATAGGATCTCATTATGTAGCTTCTTTCCATCTGAATGTTTGTTCATTGTTTTAATTAGTTTTGCTGACTATAATAAAGACTGGGTGGCTTCTAAACAACAGAAATTTATTTCTTATAGTTCTAGAGGCTGGAAGTCTGAGATCAGGGTGCTCTCATGTTTGGGTTCTAGTAAAGGCCCTCTTCCAGGTTGAAGACTGCCGACTTCCTGAGTAACAATACAAAGAAATTAATGGAACGCTTTTTAAAAAGTAAAAATTTCCGTTTTTTCAGCCATTTGTTCCTGCTTGGCTTGTAACACTGAATTTTTGTACCAGTTCCAAGTTATCACTTATTGTTAGATATTTAGGTTGTTCCACATCTTTATTAAAAACAGTATAGAGTAGGCTTAATTGGCTGAAAATTAATTTGAATTTAAAAAGCAGGAGAATGGAGACAAAAATGGAAGACTTTTGAGAAATGGGCCAAATTTCTTCAAACTGCATTCTGGGTTGAAAAACTTCCCTGCTGTGCATCAAAACTATCAGTTATCCAAAAATGGTGACCAGAGGTGATAATTTATGCTCAAATCACTATTTGGACAGAATCATTCAGCTTGCATTCATCCAGAATGCTTTTGGCAGAATTATATTGGCCAGATCCTTTGCTTCTACGGAGAAGGAAAGGTAAAGATTTGAGGAGCAGCACCCTGTGGGCCACACAGAGGGCCCCAATCTACTCACAATGTACATTGGGAAAAGTGGGAATTATTAATTGCAGAGTCTGGACAAACAAGGGAGTGTCAATTAGGCAGAAATATCAAAAGGACTGTAAAGAGTTAACAGCAGGCCTGACTGCTCTCCTTTGAAAGGCCTGCTTACAAGGTTAGGCGTTGGCTGGTGTCTGGAAACTTGGATTTTGGGAGGGTTCCCACTATTTCCAGGACTAATAAGAGTGGCTCACTAAGCCTGAACTGTGCAAACAATATCATTTATACTGAACACCTGATCTCTTTCTGGGAGTCTAAAATTTTGGTATATACCAGGCAGATGCTACCAATGTGACCAACCCCCAATAAAAACCCTGGGCACTGAATCTCAAACAAAAGTCCCTGGCTGGCAACATTTCACACATGTGGTCACAACTTGTTGCTGGGGGGAATTAAGTTCATCCTGTGTGACTCCACTGGGAGAGGAAGCTTGGAAGCTTGTGTCTATTTTCCCCTGGACTTTGCCCCATGTGCCTTTTCTTTTTGCTGATTTTGCTTTGTATCCTTTCGTTGAAATAAATCACAGCTGTGAGTATCACTGTATGCTGAGTCCTGTGAATCCTCCGTGAATCATCAAACCTGGGAGTGGTCTTGGGGCCCCTGACCCAGGAACAGAAGAAAAAAGTGGCCTTTCCACATAGAACTATTTCCAAGCTAGGAGCCAGCCAGCCTTTTTACCCTAAAGGACCAGCAGAGAATGAAGATAGACATAAAATGTCTTTTTGTTTTTCCCTTCCACCAAGACACCAATGCTATTTCTTAACTGACATCTTTGGGTTGCTCTACCATCTTTGAGGTATGGATGGAGACTTTAACTCTTTCTGCTAAGGATGCCCATGTGAAGGACACAGACATATTTTCCTGATGCTCAATTCATGAACACATCACTGTGGTGTTGGGATGAAAGGCAAGAGACTTCCAGCATTTTCAACACTAGTGTCTCTTTAAATCCTTATCATTGAAGTTGATAAATTAACCAAATTGAGGAAGGATTTAGGAGGACAAGGGGATTTGCTGGAGACATTATTAACTTTTCAATCAAAAACATTTAATGACGGCCAGATATGTACTGGGAACCTGAGCTATAAACATGGTGAAGAAACTACACCACCCTCAAGCAGCTTATGGTCTAGTGGGGGAGCCCATGGTATGCTGGATAACTCACACTAGCTTGGAGAGCCTACTCTTAGACTCAGGAATTTTGTCAGCCAGTTCCCCTTACTTTGGTAGCTTGAAATCATCCATAATAGGAGTATTTATACCTTGGAAATAGGCAAATACAATGAATTGGTGCTCCCCTTCTTTCAGCCAGTTGGTAGACATTTACCTCCATACCTCTGTGGGGGTAATCAGAGGATTGCAGAGCAGTGAGTACTGCCAAAGGTGAGCTCTTGAAATCAATAAGGATTTCAAGTAAGGAGAAGGTGAATGCCTAGCCACGGGCCATTTCAGTGGCTCCATGGTTCCAGGACCCTGGTCAGGCGGAAATCAATAAGGATTTCAAGTAAGGAGAAGGTGAATGCCTAGCCACGGGCCATTTCAGTGGCTTCACGGCTCCAGGACCCTGGTCAGGCGGGTGGAGTTCTGCTGCTGGCCCCCAAACAGCTCACTCTAGTGGCAGCCCTTGGGGCCCAGGGAGAATCCTTTTCTTGCTGGTGCTCAGATATGAGAGTTGTCATAGCAAGCCCTGGCCCTTGTGCACCAAGACACAGCAGAGGGCTCTTCTCGCTTTCCAGAGTTATTCCTGGTCTCAGCTAGCTTCTTGTGACATCACTTCCTCTTCCAGTTATCAACTTGAGCTCCTCTGCGCCCTGCCCCCCAACTTCTCCTATATATATTTTAACTGACTTTCACTCCATGTGGAAAAATTTCTAGAACGTTGTGGAGGAAAACTCAAGCACTAATTGTGCCCCAAACTTTTGGATTTTTTTTTTTTTTAGGCACAGGAGTAGGGGACCTGCTGCCTGGAAGAGGTGGGATATGCCCAGGAGAGATTTCTGCACCAGTGGGACTTGATGGCCTGAATTTGTTCAAGCCTCCAGCACTCTTTTCATTCTTCTTTTCAGGGAAAAACCCACAGGGTATGTGCCCAGTAAGTAGTCATGCAAGATTTCCCACAAATAAGTGAGAACGTGATATTTCTCTTTCTGTGCCTGACTCGTTTCACTTAATATAATTCATACAAAAAAAAATCTGGGGGTGGGGGTAGGGAAGAAGACATAGCAATTACAATTCCTGGAAGTTGATATGACAAGCAAACAGAAAGGACATTGTTGGGGGGGAGGGGGAAGAGGGTGGAGGGAAGGA
>NW_007729418.1:84175-87989 GCF_000696425.1 Galeopterus variegatus | reverse complement strand
CCACACAAACATAAGAAAACATAAACATCCCCTTTAGGACAGAGAGGGAGACACTTATCTTGGAGGGTCAGACCAGGACTAAAAAGCTTTGTGTGGTCTTTCCACCTGGTAGAATATCCCCTCCTAACTGCCATATGAGCAATTAACTAAAGAACAATAAAACACTTAAAAAGAGTCAACACAATTGCTGGTTTCATTTTTTTCTTTTTACTTGAAAACTTGTTTTAACCATCAAATTTGGCAGTTACAAACCTGTACACTGTTGGGGGTTTTTTTTGTTTTGTTTTTATATATTTTTTGGCTCTCTTTTTTTGTTAGTTTTGTTTTTCTTTCATTTTTTAGAAAAAAAAAAAAAACAACACAAGACTGAGTACTGCCAACAGCAATATATGCAGGAACAATCCGTTTCTAAAAGGGACAAGACTCACTTTAAGTGTTAGCTTTCCCCTTTGCATAAGGTTTGGTGTGTGATGTGTGTGCACGTTTAGGTGAGTGTACACGTGTATGGAAAGAAATGGCATACCGTATTCTCACTCTGAATTGGCATAAAAATCAGGTACTTAACTGGGCAAAACACAACCATTTTTTAAAAAATGTCAATAAAAACATTTTCTTGAAAACAGAGAGTTAAATGAAAATAGCAGAACCAATGAAAGGTTACAGTACATTTCAAAATAATTAAAAAACATAATTTTCAAATGTAAAATCATTTGTGTGTGTGTGGGTGGGTAGTTACCTCAAAAGTTTGCAGAACAACAGCATGGATGACTTAGAATCATGTTCGACCCCCCAAATTAAAGCATCCTGATAGGCATCAAATATAGTATCTACAAAAGCCTGGGAAATTGAAACAATTTATATACAATTTTATAAACATTTTAAACACCAAAACATACATCTTTTACAAACCAGCCTGTTTGCAACAGGTAAATGTACAAGACACTCTCTCTGATACAGTGCTTAAAAGAACTGCTTCCATTTCCAGACATATTTGTCACTCCCGAAATGCAGTAGTATGGGCTCATAAAATTGTTAAATAGTAGCAATTCAGGTATTTGTTTGCTGGAAGGGCACTACAGTACATACTAATGGGTGCAAACACACTCCAAATGACTATATGATTCTCTAGTGCACTCTAAACACTGGAAGAGACTAATTATGGCCTTTGTGTATTGTTACATACTTGTAATTATTGCTTTTCATTATTACATAAGGAAAGAAATATCTTATTCTTTTCCTATCTTTTAGCCAGCTGGCTAAATATTAACTGATGCCAAACCCACAAATGGTGACTTTAAACCCTGGCATTATAGAACCAGAAGCTCAAAGACATTGTGGATTTTCATCAAAATAATGTATGGTTGAACGTTGCAGGACACAAACCACCAAAAAGCATAACCACCTTCTCACAGACCACACAAAATGATGACACTGAGGAAATGCCTCTTCAAATCTCCATTTCCCATGGTTTGAAACTAAAAACATACAACATAATAGTCTAACCACTTTACCAATATCTGTTTGCTAAGCGGGCAGCAGAGCGAAGAGGCCAGACAATTATCTGGACAATTCATGCAAAATGAACACCTGATCTTCCTGAATTACTTCACAAGAAAGTGTTTTCTGGGTCTTTAATTTATTTTGACAGTCTGTTTTCTCAATTACCCTGACTTTGATGATGCAGACACAGTAATCGTGGGGCTAGTGGCTGGGGTAGGGTGGGAAGTAAGCAGGAAAGGGCCAATGGTATATAAATTCTACATGCCTTTTTCCCCAGGCCGTGCTAATGATTTCCGAGGGCAGTTCCAGGTAAATCCCAGGACTGAACTCCCTTTCCAGGCTTTCACACTGATTCTCTGATAGGGCAAACCTCAATGCATGTACTGGATCTACTCATATTACTAAGTCTTTTACCATGGCATTTCATGAATGGGCAGGACATGAGTGCATGAAAAGCTGGCATGGAATGAAACTCAGCAGCAAGACATTCACAGAGGAAAAGGAATAAATTAAGCACCTACTTTCTTCATCTTTTACTGCCCCATAGCTCCTGCTTACTGTTTGACAAATACCAACAGTCCAGCTACTGTCAACCTAACCAGATCGTGTGCAACACAAGTAAAGTGCCTGCAACAGGTTACGGAAACTGACTTCCAGGAGGTGACACATACATGTTGGGAAAAAGCGAAAGACACTAACTGGCTTAAATATTTCCATGTGGCTTATTTATCATGGTGGAGGGGGTAGGAACAAACACCACCCAGTAATGGTGGGGAGAAACAGACCAAAAATGCACCTCGGAGGTAATATGATAATCAAAGTTTCCCAAGAAATGATGACTGAATCTGAGTTTAATTCTGTAGTTATCATTTCATCTTCATTTTTAAAACATTCATTTGGCAAAAGCAGCATTTTGATGAATGTCCAAAGAAAATGTGTGAATTCTGTAACTACACCCTTCCTAGGGGGGCTGCATGAGATCATAAGGCTTCTAGGGAAATATTCTCCATGATTTTTCTTTTCTAGCACATTCTAAAGAAGGAATGGTGGGAAGTCTGAAGGTCCATCAGGTACGTATCATGCTCGAGACAGCTTAATGTTATGTAATAAAGAACACTGACGAAATGGATGGGTTCTAGTCCTTGCTCAGCTGCAGAACTTCCTGTGTGAGCTTGGGCAAGTCCCTTCCCCTGTCTGGGTGTATTTCCTCTTTTATTAAATATGGGGGTCCAATTAGCAAATCTTAAGAACTCTTCCTGCTCTTTGAATCTAGTGGTCATTCCACCTATTTACATTTCAGTCTGACTGTAAGCTATTCCATAATTTACAGAGAAATCTAATTTTCCAAAAAATGAAGACATATCATGTGTTTAAAGAAAATGAATCAAAACATAACACATACATATTTAGCTGCAGATCTGTTCTGCAGAAAATCAGGGGAAGCTATCCTGAAAAAAGAAGTATTTTATATAGGTCAGAGCAAATGGTGGGCACAGTTTTCTGCAGTGACTTCACAACTGCATTAGGATCTATTTATTCCTTCTTTACTGTGTCAGTCAGGCATTCTCCCTCGAAGAGATGCTGTGTAAGCAGTAGTGACTCATCGGCATTAATCTCATCCTAATATTTCCTGGGGGCAAGAAATGAATTGTTGGTTTTACTTTGATGGTTTTTATGTCATTGCATTATTAAAAGTGTAGCAGTGATTCCATTCTAGACCATTAGTTTGTCATTTTCTCCATGATTTTTGCAGATGTGCTTCTTACATAAGAAAAATACCAAAGACTCTATTCTCAAAGCAGCCTTAGTGAAATTCATTTATTTCAAGACCACAGTGCAGATAGTGCCTCCGTGAGTAGGTCTGACCAAGAGACAGGAAGAGAAAGGCTGAAAAACCTGTGAAGTGCATCTACTTAATCAGGAATTTTGGGAATGAAAAGGGATTTTTTTTTTTTTTTTTTTACAACAGATGTTCAGAAACACTCCTACAAAGAAGTAAGTGGAGTAAACACAATTGAAACAACTGAAAATATGCCTGAGTGGGAGACACACAGACTCAGGACAGTACAACTTGCATACTAATGTCATATGTCATCAAAACTGCGGACACAGATTTGCTCATTAAGCAGATAGTGCAAATATGCATTTATTTACCATGGCCACTGCACAAGTGACCACAATCCAATTGAAGCAAAAGAGGAAAGTCACTCAACTTGTCAACTTTAAGTTTTGAGTACTGGGTATTGAACTGTATTGAATGATTCTCCTGTCAATTTTGGAAAGTCATGGCCAAAGCCCAGGTCGGATGGGAGGA
>NW_007729418.1:73844-83527 GCF_000696425.1 Galeopterus variegatus | reverse complement strand
GAAAATAATTTAGCTTCACAACAGAAAATTGATTGTGCCACTGGGGGCAAAGGTCTGTCAATCAAGTGATTTACATTATGGATTCAAAACCCTTAAGGAGGAGGCTGAGAAAGGAATGCTGGTGAGGCTTTCATGTCCGATACTGAGCACACAAGACACCTGGAACATGCACAATTCAGATCAAAGAAACTCAGAAAGGCTGGAGGCAGACGGACAAGATAAGAACGAACTCAGCAATGCAAAATGTGTAAATAAAAACGTTATGCTGGGTTGTGGAGTAGTCACCTCGGTTGTAGTTCTCTCCTTGGTCCATGACAGACACTGTTTAAATACAAAGTGAAAAGTGAAACTGACAATCCAAGTCATGTGAAGAGGGGTAAAACAGAACATTTTAGATGACTTTAAAAAAACATGCTCCTAAACGGCTATGGACCATGACTAAGTTTAGCTGTTTTTATTTGTCCCCACTGCTATTTAGGAAATAAGAAAGATAAATCCCATCTATATCATGCCCTAATTTCATTAAGTCACTAATAAAAGTTACTTGATTGAAATCAATCCCCATAATATTATAGCTTTGAATGACTTCTTAAGTATCTCCAGCTCAAAGTAGTTGTTCAATGAATACATATCGAGTGAATTTAGTGTTAATCTTGATTCCAACTAATTGGGTTCTCTTTTCTTTAAGAGAATTTTATTTAAAAAGTACCCCACATATTTAAAAAATTATGAACTAGACTTGTTTGTCAAAATTGTAAAATTTACGCCAATCCATAGAGAAACATCCAGCATCTTGTTTGAAACCATCTGTTTACTGCCCCCTCTGTTGCCAGTTGATTAAAATCACTCCTAGTCTAAAGTAACAAGAAAGCAAAATTTCTAAGAGGAAAACTCTTTTCACAAAGAAATGCTACAGAAGAAAAAAAGTAAATACCTTCATTCTCTATACTGTCAACTACATTGTTGACAAGCTGAATGACAGTCACTATGGATGCTTGCCGTCAGGAAAAGAAGATGGGAGGGAGGGGAAGGATAGCTTCAGGTTAGCTGTGTATTTTAAACATACATTAACTTCTTTTAACAACAACAGCAGCAACAATGAAGGCGCAGCATGCAAACCCCCAAAGCCTTCCCACAATCTGTCCCTTACGATGTATGTCGGTGGACACTTTTATCTATGGGGTTCTGGGGATTCCTAGAATGGAAAAGAAAGCAGCAGCAACAATGAAGGCGCAGCATGCAAACCCCCAAAGCCTTCCCACAATCTGTCCCTTAAGATGTATGTCGGTGGACACTTTTATCTATGGGGTTCTGGGGATTCCTAGAATGGAAAAGAAATGGCAGCACATCTGGGGCCAGCCTTCCTGAAAGGCATGATCAGCAGGAATTGCTGAGTCATAAATTCCCATGTCATTGCCCAGTAAAATCAATCTTGGAAGGTGGTGGCTCCTCAAGCTCATGTTAATTTCTCATTAGCAACTCCCAAAGACTCTTGGAGGAAGATCTCACTATTCCCAAGGATAGTTTTTTTTTTTGGCTGGACAGACATGCTGCTCCAAACCAAACACCAGTGATGGAGGATAACCTTTGCAGGACTAATGGCTTCACACTCACATGATGCCACCGATAGCCCAGAACGACCCAAGGCCCAGTGCATGCCAGTAAAATGCAGAAAGAAGTCAACATCTGGCCTCTTAAAACAGTTAGAATCAGGAAGGAGATCTCTGTGGTCTATATAGGCTGTCTTAGTGCCTGATACCAGCACCTTGTGGATAAGTGATCAGGCTTGAAAGGAATTTGATGAAAGTTCCTAACACTATCTGCCTTAGTTGGGGCCAACCCAGAATGTTAGGCATGAAAGGGCAAGTGTGTGACCTTAAAGGCACACACAGCAGAGCCCATGAGAACAGTCATCACTGGAGCTGGTCCCTGGCATCTGGAAACTATATGCTCTCAGGTACTTCTATATAAAATATGCAAACCAGCACAGCTTTTCTTCTGCTGCAGACGGGTAAAGGAGGATGCACCAAAGCAAACAGATCTCAGTCTTGACTTTCTGAGAATGGTCAGAAGAAATCCACTGTTACGTGGTTTGTCATCCCAGTTGACAGACACAGTGAGGCTTCTGTACTTCTCAGGAGTGCCAGGTGTTGGGGAAGCAGGTGGAAGAGATTTGGGGAGACAGTGGTGGTGGTGAAAGGAGACTATTTTACTTTCCTGATTGCTTCTACAGTCTTGGAGCTCACCTGTTCCTGTATTTACCTTGAAGGAAGGATTACACCCCTTTCACTTTGTACTTCTAGGCACAAAATGCCCAACACAAGACTCAGCATGCAGGAGAAACTCAGCAAGAGTTTATGGGTAGAATGATTACATAAATTAATAACTATCCAATTTTTGCCAATTGCTGATAAATGGGAAAATGACCTAAGGTATAGACTAAGGTAAGGCTGTCTGTCTCTGTGGATGACTGGGATGATTCTTCGTTTACCACCATATGGTAAACACTCACTGTTTATAAGTATGTGTTTCTGCTTCCCTCCCCTACTCTGGGGAGAAAAACCTATCCTCCAAAGCTGATTCCTCAGCTCATAAAACCCAGTCCAGCATTAGCACCCTCTCCATGAGCATAAGTTCACAGAAGGTAGAGGTAGAAGCTTTGGAGTGTCCACGTAGTTAGTGAACCACAGGGAATTGCAGGCAACATCTGTGGGTGTATGTGCATTGCTGCTTCAAATTTTTTAATAAATTCTCCAAAAGCCCATGACCCCAAATGATCATAAAAGGGAGTCATCTGAATGAAGATACCACTGATTCTACAGGAAGGAGGTCTTGTTTCTAAACTAATTTCTAATGATGGGGAGGTTGGATCTACAGTGAAGAGGGAAGAAATCATTGGTAAAACTTAAAAAAAATAATTCACTTCGGTTGCTAGAGAGTATCATTTGGGATGAGGCGGATCATCATGAACCAAATCAGAGAGGACTCACTATTGGAGGTACAGGGGAACTTTTTTCAACCCCTGACACAGATCACTGAGCCTGATCACAGCTGCAGCTCCATAAGGGCTCCTTTGGCAATGACACCCAACAATGGGGTCAACCAGAAAGCTGGTGAACACAGTCAAAAGTCCATGAACAAGTCAAGAAACAAAGCTGGTCATATCCCCTTCCCCTAACCACTGTCTTTCAGCACGGGAAGCAGAACACATCAACATGGAACAAGTTTGATGACTTCTTACCATTGTCGTCACCAGAATCCGACTGGAAGGAGCTGAGGGACTGAACTTCTGAGTTGCTCCCTTTATTACTGCCTGCAAAGCAGGTCACTTCTCCCGGGTCATCAGCCCCTTTGTCTTCATAGACAGCCAAAGAGAAAGCAGAAATGACACTGGTTACCTTGTGCATATTTCCAGTGCTGCCTCCCCACCCTCAAGTTCACTTCTTGGGGCACTTTCATTTGCTTAGAGAAAATAATTTAGCTTCACAACAGAAAATTGATTGTGCCACTGGGGGCAAAGGTCTGTCAATCAAGTGATTTACATTATGGATTCAAAACCCTTAACCCGTAGTAACTTAGAGAAAATAATTTAGCTTCACAACAGAAAATTGATTGTGCCACTGAGGGCAAAGGTCTGTCAATCAAGTGATTTACATTATGGATTCAAAACCCTTAACCCGTAGTAAATGAGCTTCCAAATAGCTGACAGCTGAAAGTAGCTGTTCCCTGCTCAAAGTGAAGTGACTAAGAGTAAAACAAGGATGAAGTGGCTGCATCGCTCTTTGCCACTCAGAGTTAATTTACATCATTTACATGAGCCAATGCGGTGTCAACACCAGTTTAAATAATATTACTTTTAAAATAGGGGTATAAATATTTTATAAGCAAGAATGCTATTATATTTATCCTAACTTCCATCTCTGGGGAGCAAGTGGAATTCTCAGCTTTGCCTTCTAGAGGGCAGCGTCGTATCATTTTTGAGAATGACAATGTTCTGCGTCCTGTGTCCGGTAGGAGAGCAGTCAGCGGTGTGGATGTGTTCTTATCCACATGCTTCCTCCCTATTTGCGGTATGAAGCCTGAAATACACACACACACACACACACACACACACACACACACACACACACACACACACACCAGAGCTACTTTCTAATTTGATGGACTAAAGGAAGCAATAAAATCAGTCCGTATCTTGAGGTTGTCAAGTGCAAAATGAATTAGGCGCCCAGAGATCGTCTCGCCAGCTAACTCTGCCTTGCTTAACAAAGAAGAAAATGTATTCCATACAACCCAAAAATACTTTTGAGGGAAATGTGAGTTTTGGCCTGAGGTAGATTCTGGAAATAAAGCTGTCATATCATGAAGCAGGAGGAAAATGATCACCAGGAAAAGCTGCAAATCATCATGTAACATGGGGGTAGAAAGCGACACAGACTTGTGATTAAGGGAACAGTTTTTCCTCTTCGTGGCCACAGAAATCACTGTTTCTTCCACAAAGGGTGATGTCAGGAGCAGACACGGCGACTCCACATTTGCTGTCAGATCTTGAAGTCACAGGAAAATGATGAGTTGGATGAACAACTGGTATAAGTTGAGGGACGCCAGGGACAAATTCACCTCCCAATAGCCACACTGTAGAAAATGTGAAGATGTGCCTCTGAAAGGCACAACGTGTGCACAAGCTTAGCTCAGAACACAAGGAAGGAGAGGACTAATGATCCACCCTGGTGGATGCAGTTCTGTGTATAAAACTCCCTTCTCCACTCCATTTATTCAAAGCCCTCTTTTTTCATTGCTAAATAAAAAAAAAAAAGCCTATTAGCTGGTGGATTGGCAAGACTGTAGTAAAGTCTAACTCTACAGATAATTTGGGAGAGAATACACTTATGGTTAAAATCCAAGGACAACTACTTAAAATATATGTGTCTACAGAAAGACAGAATCAGCCAACAGCATGTTGGGCGGTGCTAGAATAGAAATAACTCATCCTTGGCCCTGCTCTATCATCAAGCAATCCTCTCCCTCTTATATAACTCTCCCATCTTCCTGCCAAAACTTTCGAGAGGTGTGCTGGTAAGAGTGCAGGCTATGGAGCCTGATGAACCAGGTTCAAATCTTGACTCCTCCCTTTGCTAGTTACGTGTGTCCCTGTAGGCAAATTATTGCACCTGGAATTTTCTCCTCCATGAAGTGATGGGCTGCTAACAGTAACCATGTGGGGCAGCTGTGACAATTTAAGGAGATGATGAAGCACACAGCCTTTGCTTTCTCAGCAGATCTCTTCATCCTTAACCCTTGTGCTATGGTTTGAGTGTGTTCCCCAAAGTTCATGTGTTGGAATCTTAATCCCAAATGCAATAGTGTTAAGAGGTGGGACCTTTAAGAGGTGATTAGGTCATGAGAGCTCTGGTCTCATGAATGGATTAATGTCATCTCGGGAATGGGTTCATTATTTCAAGAATGGATTTATTAGGAAAGTAAGTTCAGCCCGTTTGCTCTCACACGTGCTCTTTCTCACTCATGTGACATCTTCCACCATGTTATGATGCAGTAAGAAGGCCCATGCCAGAGAGCAGTGTCATGCTCTTGGACTTTCCAGGTTCCAACATCACGAGGCAAATACATTTTTGTTCAATATAAATTACCCAGTCTGTGGTATTCTGTATAGCACACAAAACAGACTAAGACAACATGCATTCTAGCTTCTGCTTTGATGACTACACTGAGATGCTCTTGAGATCCTAAGAATCTGCTAGGTGATGAGCTCAGCTGTTTTTTGTTTTTGTTTTTTTTTTAAGCCTGTGTCCTCCTTGATGAGTTTATAGTACTTGATACTGCTGACCTTACTGACACTACCTCTTCACTTCTGCACAGCTTCCTTCTCCTCTTTCCCTTCTCTCTCTTTGTTGGCAAGTGTTGGTTTCCCTTCCTCGTTCCTCCCCTTCTGCCTAACACCTTGGCATCTCCAAGCTTCTTCAGGAGGCCTAGTTTGACCACCCCCTCTCTCTGCTCTTGCTCTCAGTGAGCTCACCCTCTTACAGAGTCAAGCATCCTGCATGCAGATGATGTCTATACTTTCACCTCTAGTCTTGACCTCTCTCCTGAACAACAGAGCCAGACACCGCTGGGGTAACCCCCTCATGCATCCTCTACACTGATGGAGCTGCTTCCTGCTTCTGGGAAGTCCTATTCAATCGTTTCCTACTGAAATCTTGCTCATACTTAAAGATACCAGTAGAATGCCCCCTTCCTCCATGAAGACACCCCCATCTCCTTGGCTGCACATAGTCTCGAGCTCCATTTGAAGTCTGCCTCCCCCCTAATCCAACATATACTACAGTACTGTAAACACAGCCTTCAGAAATTCCTGCTACCCAGGACATCACTGCTGCTGGAACATAAAACCATGTGGCCTGATGAAACGTCATAGGTTACAACATAGCTTGCCTTAGTCTCATCCTGACTTATACTAGGGCAGGGAAAACAATCACCATCTCTCACCTAGGTGTTCACAGTGGCTCTCTGCCTTTTCCCCTCTTTGATACTGTTCAATCTCTTTTCATGGATCAGACAGAGCCAGCTTTTTAAAATGTAAATTAATTATGCCACTCATCTGCTTAAAAACCTGCAATAACGTTGCTGTTAAAATGTATACGCTCTCTTCTAGTGCTCATCTGAGCCCGAAATACATTGACCTCCTCTGCATTCTTCAACACATCAAGCTCTTTCCAACCCCAGGGCCTTTGCACCTGCAGCTCCTCCCTGTGCCCAGAGTACTGCTGCACGAGGCCAAAAGGAGAAGGAAACACCATCATCTGGCTCAGGCCATTTTTCCTGCCTTGCAGTTCACTCTCATTTCATGGACCCTGCATTCCAGCCAAATGGAATGACTTGCTTTTCTTTAGATCACATGGGTCCCTCTACATGGAATGTCCTCCTTTCCCCAGACCCATCGACCCATCACTGTCCAGCTCAAATGCCCCTCTGCTTCCCTCTAGTCCTCACTCTAAGACTAGACATACTCCCATCTTCTGACTTCTCAGAGCACAGTTTCTGTACGTGACTTCTGTGGCTACACTGCTTGCATTAGGGCCAATGGCGTGCTATTCTGAAAAGAGCAAGGGTTTTAGAGTCTGGAACATGGGAGTGGAGTATCGTCTGCCTCTTAGTAGCTGTGTGACCTTAGGCAGATGACATTACCTTCTCTCAGCTTCCTTTTCCCCACGTGTAAACAGGGGTAAGAACCAGAGCAATTTGTCAGGGCCAGGATGAACGTTCAGTGCCAGCATGTGTCATAGCCAGTGCTCTGTGCATGCTGGTCTCTCTCCCTTCCCTTTATTCCCTCCCACAGTGCCTTTGCACACCACGGGCTCCCGGTAAAAACTGGTGGAATAAATAATGGCGCATCCCTACTCCTTACTCACTCTCAGTTCCTGCATCCCAGCCATTCTTCCGGATGGAGTCGCAGTCGGAGCGGCAGGGTGACACGGCTGGGAGGTTGGGGGCCACACTGCACACGACCACGCCCCGCCTGGCTGTCAGGATGCGGGGTGACTCGGGGTGAAACGTGGTCATCTCCTGGTGCTCGCCCCCCAGCCCGTCCACGACTTTGTCCAGGTTGCTCCTGGAGTCGCTCTGGAAGCAGGGCGTGTAGGCCATGGGGCGCACGGGCACCTGCGGGGGCCCCACCTCCTGGTAGACGTTGCGGCCGTCCGCACCGCCGCGCAGGTTCCGGAAGGGGGCGCCGTTGCTCTTGTGCAGCAGCGCGGCCGTGGCCGGGTCCTGCACCAGCGTGATGTTGTTGCGGGAGTAGTTCTTGCGGAAGACCTTCTTGCGGAAGACGATGAAGAGCACGACCAGCACGAAGATGACGAAGAGCACCACGGCGATGCCGATGAGCTCCTCCTTCCCCACGTACGAGTGGCCGGCCTGGATGTTGGGCACCACCACGGGGCGCAGCCCGCAGTACTGGCCCACGTAGCCCGGGGTGCAGTTGCACAGGAAGGAGCCGAACACGTTGACGCAAGAGCCGCCGTTCTCACACTCCTCGCGCTCGCACTCGTTGATGTCCTCCTCACACCTGCAGCGACACGACACACAGGAGCCCCGCCCCGGCGTCAGGACTTGTGGACACGGGAGCTCGGGACAGAACTGACGTCTTTCAAAGAAAATAAAGCACCTGAGGGGCACAGGGGGAGCGTGACAAAAATTGCACGTGCATGTGTGGGGGGTGTGATTCGGGTGTGGCCCCCAGTCATCATCATGCATTAAGGGGCTGCTCCCAACCCAGTCTCTCCCAGGTCTTCCTCCCCTGACCAGGCTGGGGAGGGAAGAGACTGTGGTGGGAAAGAGGATCAGAAGGAGCAAGAGCAACAGATGCTACTGAAGAGGTGCTGGCCTGCAAATCTCCAGGGCCAGATGCACTACGAATTCAAAACTGCAATTTCAGAAAGCACATACAATACGCATCTCTCACATTATGTAAAATAGCCCCCCCACCAACATGCTGGCACGGGATATCGCAATCAAATATACCCGTGTTTCTGCAGTGAAACGTGGATATTCACACTAAATGAGAGAAATAAAGACTAGAAAGAGCCTCAGAGAATTTTTTGGACAGGTTTTGCCACCAAATTAGTTTGCCACTAACATGCTGGCACGGGATATCGCAATCAAATATACCCGTGTTTCTGCAGTGAAACGTGGATATTCACACTAAATGAGAGAAATAAAGGCTAGAAAGAGCCTCAGAGAATTTTTTGGACAGGTTTTGCCACCAAATTAGTTTGCCACTAACGAACCTCAAACGCTTTTAGTTTTCGGAGCTTTTGGTGTTGTAGAATTACAGATTAAGAGCTGTGAACCTATATACCCGTTAGAGGGTTTCCCACGAGGAAAAAAATCTTTGGTTCTGACATTTTCCTCTAATGGTTACAGTAATTTTTGGTCCCTCTGGGAAGCTGGGGTGCTGCAGGAGGTGGGTGGGTGGGTGAAGAGCTGCGTATCTTCCAGATTCTATGCTTGTGTTAGAGGCTAATACTAATGTAGATTATAAGGAACAAATGACTAAAGCATCTAATGAAAAATAATTAAATCAATTTTATTCTCTTTAAAGCAATCCATAACTCGCTTTGAGTATAATTGTAAGGCAAGCATTTAAGTCTTATTCTTTCTTAGTTTAACATTATCTGAGAACACAGACCTTTCCTTCTTTACTTTTCTCTACTTCAGCAATTGTTCTGATATGTTCATTTAAAAGACCCTATCTATGTTTTTGGTAATCCACCTTTTAAAATGTAGTCAAACGTCCCTAATTTGAACAGATTGAGGCCTGGTCAGCCGGAAATTAGTCAGAATCACAGAGTATTTAAAAATAAATGCAGCTTTATTACTTTAAATTACATCCAACCATCCAAAGTCGGCTAAGTATTTCCTGGTAAAGTCCTCGGGAGATTTGCTCTAATGAATACCTAAGACTGATCTGTAATTAGAATATCACTTGCTTGAAATTACATATATATGCTTCTAAAACTATCAAGGATGGCTGAAAGTGGCATTTTACTAAGAACTTAAAACCTTCCCTTTCCATTTGGCTAACACTTCAATTTTCCTCATTTCTTGGGGGAAAAGGGGGTTTGAAAAGGAAAGGTAAGTTTTACTTTCTCAGAATGATCATAAAA
>NW_007729418.1:70316-73392 GCF_000696425.1 Galeopterus variegatus | reverse complement strand
ATCCAAAGTCGGCTAAGTATTTCCTGGTAAAGTCCTCGGGAGATTTGCTCTAATGAATACCTAAGACTGATCTGTAATTAGAATATCACTTGCTTGAAATTACATATATATGCTTCTAAAACTATCAAGGATGGCTGAAAGTGGCATTTTACTAAGAACTTAAAACCTTCCCTTTCCATTTGGCTAACACTTCAATTTTCCTCATTTCTTGGGGGAAAAGGGGGTTTGAAAAGGAAAGGTAAGTTTTACTTTCTCAGAATGATCATAAAACTAGGCAGTAGAATCCAGTTAATGGATTTGTGGGAAACGGGCAGTATGTCTGCCTCAGAATTATAGTGGAAATATTAGGTGGCATAGATGACTTTCTTTAAAAGAACTATTTTCCTAATTACAGAATACACAGTAATTATATAAACTTTTGAAAATATAGAGAAGCATAAAATAAAAACAAAAATTACCCATAACCCTATTACCCAGAGATAATCCCTATTAATAATTTATTCACTTGTAAACACTCTTTATATAGCAAAGATATCAACCTTTTGCCTGTCCTATTAGTGGTAAATATTTTATCCCAGTGACTTGCTTACCGGTTTGTTTTCTTAGCAACAAGAAGCAGCACAGAGAAAGACTATTGCACAATCTCACTTACGTGACTCCAGTGAGCCCAGCTTTACAATTGCAGATGAAAGTGTTTCCTATGGGGTCGCAGGATCCTCCATTCCGGCAGGGGTTTGGGAAGCAGGCTGTGATCTCGGATTCACAGTTTCTCCCCGTGAACTGTGAGAGACAGGTACACTGATAGCCTGGGGAAATAGAGGACCTCATGAGGCATGATGCTCAGAGTGCTTGCACTCAGCTATGACAGGTCCTCCTGATTCCTTGTTGAACCATATCTTAGGCGGGGCCCACATTCCAAAGATGATTAGCAAATTTGGTTTTTGGAACATATTTTGCCACAAGAATGCCAAGTTACAGTTTGGATTCCCTGCTAGTCCACAAAAATTCACCTAATTAACCACATACAGGAATGCTAGTGAGAATTGTAAGAGACACTTGAGAGATTCCAAGAGCAGAGACCAAGATGGGGAGGAAGATGCTTTCTCTACCACACTACTGGAAAAGGCAGGAAGTTTCCAGATAGGAGTAGTTTACCATTGGTACCATGCTGCTTCCTTCCCTGAGCCTCTCTCCTACCCTTTGTGCCCTTTCTTCTCAGCTGAGAACTGAAACCCCCATCCAGTGAGAGAAGAACAGGTAGAATGAGGATATTTGTTAACTCAACTGAACCTCAGATTGGCAAATGCACAGGGTAATGAAATAATTCCAGCCTTCACCCAGCTCCCCTTTTTGGATCCTGATTTTTGCATCTTTTTCACTTTCTCATGAACCTATCATGCAGAAATTGGTAGTAATATCCCCACTACAGAGAATATTAAATATCAGATGACGTAAGATTCTAAAAGGAAACTGCATTATCTACCGCTCAGAGATGGAGGGGATGAGTAATTAGTGTGATGGTGTCAACTTGACCAGATTAAGGAATAGTTAGTAACCTGGTAAAGCATTATTTTGGGGTGTGTCTGTGAGGGTGTTTCCAGAGGAGATTAGCATGTGAGCCTGAGTGGACTGGGTAGGAAAGATCTGCCCTCAATATGGGGGCATCATTCAATCCACGGGAGGCCCAGAGAGAACAAAAATGGAGGAAAAAGGGAATCTCAAGCACTGTTCTGCTGGAGCTGGGATACACTCTTCTTTCCTGTCTGCAGATATCAGCAAGTCCAGGCTTTTCAGCCTTTGGGTTCCAGGGCTTACACCAGTGGCACCTCCAGGCTCTCAGGCCTTTGGCCTTGGACTGAGAATCACACCATTAGCTTTCCTTGTTCTGAGGCTTCCAGGCTTGGACTGAGCCACACTACCAGCATCTCAGGGTCTCCAGTTTGCAGATGGCCTGTCATGGGACTTCTCAGCCTTCATAATCACGTGAGCCAATTCCCCTAATAAATCTCCTCTCATGTATCTATATACATAGCCTATTGGTTCTATCTCTCTGGAGAACCCTAATACAATTAGTAAGGCTGTTCTTTTCTTCCCTACTTTAAAAAAACAAGCCTTCATAATCACGTGAGCCAATTCCCCTAATAAATCTCCTCTCATGTATCTATATACATGGCCTATTGGTTCTATCTCTCTGGAGAACCCTAATACAATTAGTAAGGCTGTTCTTTTCTTCCCTACTTTAAAAAAACAAAAAAAATCCCTAAGATTCATTTAAA
This sequence comes from Galeopterus variegatus, assembly GCF_000696425.1. Taxonomy (NCBI): domain Eukaryota; kingdom Metazoa; phylum Chordata; class Mammalia; order Dermoptera; family Cynocephalidae; genus Galeopterus; species Galeopterus variegatus. The sequence continues at coordinate 71,116 of NW_007729418.1, read as the reverse complement.
AAAAAATTAAAGTTATACATGCACATAGTAAAGAGACGTATATTTCTACAACCTTTATTTTGTAGAACAGCAGCCCTCTCTTCCGTTTACACTTCCTCCGAAGTAACCTGGGCATCCCTTTCAGTATTTTAATATTTCCTTCTGTGGTATTTTGCTATTTTGTGATTATTTTAGTTTCAGACATTTTATATTGGCTTTCGACTATGTCTTTTATTTCAAATCTCCAGCCCCACCACACAGACACTCTTCTGTTGCCCATTACCTCCCAATATATTATAATATTGTAATTTGGTTAAATCAGTAATCAGTGTTTACATTATTATGACTAACAATGAAGTGCTATTTGCAGCTAAGCCATGTAGTGCACTATAATTATTTTTATGTGTAAAAATTGTCATGTGTTATCACTTGTTTATTTTCTGAATACTTTTTGTTAATTCAGCTCCAAACTCATCATCACCTAGGTCTCTCCATCTTTAGTTGCCTTGGGTGCCCTGTATTTGGCAGCCCCTGAAGAAGTCTCTCCTGAGGTCTTCTGAATGGCTCCGCCTTCACAGTTGTCCTCTTGCCCTGCTTTCCTGCACTCTTGTGTTGGATCTTGTGTTTCTTGTCTCATCTGTCTTCCTGTTTCTTGGTTTACCCTCTCATGTCATTACAACACATTCTACAGTAGCTTCCTAGGGAAGGGTTTAGATTAGAGAAGGTGAGTTTCGTGAGACCTTGTATAGCTGAACATGTCTTTACTCCACTTTTACACCTCTTTGACTGTTAGGTTGTGTAAGGAATTCTAAGCAATCCCC